>NC_056725.1:543193491-543270991 GCF_019279795.1 Protopterus annectens | reverse complement strand
CAGGAAGCCATGAAGGATGGCCCTAGCAAAACCATCTCTAGCTCTGGAGAGTCCATCTAATTGTAATGCATGGTAAAAGTATGCACAGAAGTCCAGGTAGCTGAATAGTGTTAGTATCCAAACCCTTGAAAAAGCACCAGAAGCCACAGCCCTAGCAGAACGAGCCTTAACAGAAGGAAGGCTCTTACCATGAAAAGAACAGACGGCATTAGGTTTTAGAGGTCCAAGAAGAAGCAGTCTGCTTTGACACATCTATTCCTAGAGACCTAGGATGAAAAGAAACAAACAAACTGATCAGATTTTCTAATATACTTAGTCTTATCCAAATAAGATGTGAATTGTCTATGCACATCAGACATATGCAGCACCCCCTCTCAATGGCAGACTGCAAAGAGGAGAAAAAAGTAGGCAAATGAACAGACTGATTAAGTGACAACTTATTAACCACCTTGGGCATAAAAAGAAGGATTAGTATGCAAGGACACCCTGTCCTTATGAAACACCAGAAAGGGAGGAGAAGCCATAAGGGCTTGAAGCTCAGAAACCCATTTAGCAGAAGTAAGAGCCAATAAAAGAACAGTGTCCCAAGAGCAATGTTGCAAGGAAGCTGAAGCAGCAGACTCAAAAGGAGCCTGAGTAAACTTCTCCAAAACATGATTAAGATCCCAGGGAGGAGGAACTGGCTACCTGGAAGGCTTAATATGAAAGATACCTTTAAGAAATTGTTTAGTTTCAAATCTAGAAGCTAAAGGAAGAGATAAAGGCAGACAAGCAAAAAAATATCTGGTAAGTGGGCCTTAAAAGAAGAGGAGGTCAAACCAGCACTGAGAAATTCACACAAATAAGAACCAAAGGAACATCTACAGTGAGTGGATCCAGGTTACAAGAGACACTAAACAGAAAACCTCTTCCATGTGGATAAGTAGGATTTCCTGATATTGGGTTTCCTGGCCTCCTGCAGGACTCTAAGCACGTCCTCAGAAAAGAAAAGGAGTCTTATGTGGAATCAAAATCCTACCACCCACAGTGTCAGGTGAAGAGTGGAGAGGTGGGGATAGATGAGAGATTTCTTCTTTTGTGTGAGTAGGTCCACCTTGTGAGGTAACTTGTGATGACTGCCCTTGGCTAAATGCAGAAGAGGAGGGAACCAATGCTGTCTCAGCCAAAAGGGGGTCAACAACAAGATTTTGTGAGCATCCTGTTGTATTTTGGACAGGATGTTTAGAATGAGGGGAAGTGGAGGGAAGCCATAAATAAACATCCCATTCCAAGAGAAAGAGGGCACCCATCTTCCACATCACAGGACCTGGGACTTTGGCACAAAACAGAGTAAGTTGCTTGATTAGAGAGGAAGCAAATAGATCTACTTGAGGAGTACCCCACAGATGGACAATTTCCAGAAACACATCCCTGTTAAGCATCCATTCTTGAGTTAAGGACCTGCTCAGAGTGTCTGCCACAATGTTTTTACCTTAGGAAATGCAAACTGCCTGAAGAGTCACTTGATACTGGACAGCAAGATCCCATACCAAAAGTGCCAACTAACAAAGAAGTTAAGATCTTGTTCCCCCGTTTGTTTATATATCACATCACTGTGGTATCGTCTGTAAACATGGTGAGAGGTCCTGGGGAGAAGAGGATGAAAAGCCTGAAGAGCCAGCCGAAGGGCTTTCATCTTTTTGACATCAATGTGCTCCTTCTGTTGAAGAGGCGGCCACATCCACTGCATCTTTAGGGAGCGAAAAGCTGCTCATCCCACATCTGAAGCATCTGTGAACATTTCCTGAGAGGGAAGAGAGGGATGAAAAGGGCGACCTGGATTTAGGGATAACTGGTGGTTCCACCAGTGAAGTTCTTTCTTGAGGCAAAGTAGAAGAGGCACTACAAATTCTACAGGATGTGCATATTGAAGCCAAACTGACTTCAGGAGCTAATGAAACTTTCTCATGTGGAGTTTGACCAGAGGGAGCACAGGGATGGTGAATGCCATGAAACCCAGAGCTCTCAGATACTCCCTGGCTGTAATGCAAGCTAGAGGAAGAAGAGATTGAAATAAAGAAATGAGTGTAAAGGCCTTGGAAGGAGCCAGCATAGGCACCATATGAATCCTGCAACCCAGAAAAACATGATCCTGAGGAGGACTTGGAAAAGACTTTTTGAAATTTACTGTGAACTCCAGGCTTTGAAGAAGAGAAATAGCAAAATTAAGATTTTGCAACAGGATCTCTGGAGAGCAGCCTGAATCAGCAGGTCATAAGGCAACTTCGTCTTATAAAGACGTTTGTGATCACATGAACAGTAGAGGGGCTCCCTATTTTTCTACTCATACTAGGAGAGTTCCATCTGTTACACATACATGTACGAATGGTCCTCCTAATTTGACTTTTACTTAATTCAGTAATGTCCAGTAGTTTTGTGAAGTTGTAAGAAAGAACTGGACTATCTTGTTAGCGGATGATAAGATTACAAGAGTGATTGTGAATGAACCTTTTATTTTTAAGAATACCCTCTCCTCAAAAATGATGCTATGTTATGGTCCCTCTTATGGGGCATCTTCTAATGGTGTGACATGTGGTAGGGAGGGTACTTATCCTTGCCACAGCTGTAGAGCTTGTAGCTGTATTTCTTCCGACATAGAATTTTGCCATCCTGTTACTGGACAAATTTTTTCACCTAGGATTTTTGACACTTGTAGGAGCATGAATTTAATATATCTGGCTACTTGTTGCAGTTGTTCCTGTTTTTATGCGGATAAGACCACACATCAGCTTAGGGAACACATTTTGAGCATATTATCAATATTTATATACATCATAATCACAATCTACTCCTCAAACCTGTTTTGAAAGGGAGGCGACACATTTTTTAATTGATTAGTTTTTACTTTACTTCTATTTCATTTTTATTGGTTCATTTTTAATGCTGTATTTTTATTGACTGTTGCATGCTTATTTAAATTGATTATGCTCTTGATGTGTTATTTGGTCTGATAAAGCGATACCCCGCAAAAGTGCTCACCATTAAAATTTTCTTTTGATCCCCGTGGTACTTGGCTTGCATTTGTTTTTATTCCTTACATACTGATCAACCTAATAATCCATATTTACCCCTGTCTTAAGAGATAATTTAATAAAGGTGTTTAAAATACCTAGGACAACCAAAAAATTTTTTTAAAGTCCTCCTTTTCCTGTTTCCAAAACACAAGGTAAATGTCATTTGCATTCACTGCATCCCCTATTTTTCCAGGCTCCAGTCTACATGTTTCCTCCATCCATGTTTTTTCTTTACAGCAGCCACTGAATTACACATCTCTCTAAGAAGTCTTTATCTCTTGCTCAAGGACATCACCAGATCTAAACTATTCATTATATGATGAGCTTTTTCTTTTATCAAGTTTGGCAACATCACCATCTTCTTTCGGCTGTTCCCATTAGGGGTTGCCACAGCGGATCATCTGTTTCCATTTCTTCCTGTCCTCTGCATCTTGTTCTGTCACACCAACCACCTGCATGTCCTCTCTCACCATATCCAGAAACCTTATCTTAGGCCTTCATCTTTTCCTGTTACCTGGTAGCTTCATCCTTAGCATCTTTTTCCCAATATACTCAGCATCCCTCCTCAGCACATGTCCAAACCAACGTAATCTTGCCTCTCTGGCTTTGTCTCCAAACCTTCCAACCTGGGCTGACCCTCTAATATACTTATTCCTGACCCTGTCCAGCCTCGTCACACCCAGTGCAAATCTTAACATCTTTAACTCTGCCACATCCAGCTCTAACTCCTGCCTTGTTGTCAATGCCACTGTCTCCAACCCATATAACATAGCTGGTCTCACTACCCTCTTGTAGACCTTCCCTTTCACTCTTACTGGTACTAGTCTGTCACAAATCACTCCTGATGCAACACAACTGTCCAAATGCGACATTCAAATGTTAATGGCACAAAACTAAACATCCCAAATTTTTTCTTCCCGTTTCTGAAGATCTCACCTCCACTTCTTTTATCTACTTTACAAAAGACAATTCCACTTGTGCCAGTAATACCCTTGTTGAAGAAAGATATGAAGACACTAACACAGACAACATCAAATCATAAAGAAAATCCTTTATCTCATTAATTAAAAAACTTCACACAAGATGTGGATACCAAAAGTCTGGTCATGAAACAAAAACTGTTCGGGAGATAACTCAAAATTTGAAATAAATGACTTACCACTGTCCATGATTCTCGGGGTTTCGGTTCCAAAACTCCTGAATTAAAGATTTCAAGCAGCAACTGCAGCCCACCAGATGCTATAAACTGCATTGAAACATACACATTTTTATTGACAAACAGAAAAAAAATAAACTCTAAAAATATTCTTTTAATTCTAAATTCGCTTTAAAGTCACAAAGAGGTTAGGTTTCTACCACATTTCAAATTATCCAAACAATGAACTGACGTTATCTCATTAAAGGAATGCAACCTTTCTAAGAAACAATCATTCTCAAAAGGTAATACCTTCAAGTCTGGAATCACTCAGACTGCATGCCAAGAAAAGCATCTTAAGGAGTGCTCACAGGTGCAATATGCTAACAAAAGAATATATCCTGCAGAGTGTAAAAGGGAACATCAAACTGAAAACAGAAGGCACTGAAAAACGGCGACTACCCGTGCAACTTGAAATTACATTAAGTAATCAGCAAGCCAGTGTCATCACACATTACTGACTTACCATAGGAAAGAAATCCATAATTTTTCTAATACAGAAAACATATAAAACAGCACATCAAACAGAAAAGAGAATACATTGTTATAAGTGCACTTGGCTTACTTACTTTTACTAACTAACCTGTTACATAAAGCTTACACAAATCATTTTGTTTTCCCTAGAGAATCAAATGTTCTGACTGCTGTTAATGTCTACAAAGATATGTAACATGATTCAAAGAGACTTCATTACAGTAGATCAGATACTTCTTCAAAAAATCACCTCAGACCTCCACTGAAAACTGGTTATGTCACCCAGACAGACTATCCCAGTAAACAAATGTCAAATAAACAAACAGATATCAAATACGAATGGAAAAAATGCTCCTTTGCAGTAACTCCATGCTACTCTAACAAAATACAGATAAAGTTAACTTTCCTAGAACCATCTTATTCAGACCCTTTCATCCTTTTGGCTACTTGTTTTTTTGATAAAAATATTTCCACAGACTGTGTTTAGCCCTGCAGTGGACTACTGTACTTTTATGAACTTCTCTGCTTTAAACTCTTTTTTAAGTTAGGAAAGGCTCTAGTTTTCCCACAATCTTGATGATGACAGAACTAAGGCTGCCCCAATTAAGAACTTGGTCTTCAGTTACCCATCTGACTAAGTCCCAAAACACTAAATACAAAGACATTTTTGTTTTAATTTCTTCTCCAGCTGCAAAATATGGTTCACAGTGTAATATTCAGTGAGCATTTCAGATCTATGGCTACTACAGCAAGAGAGTTGCTGCACACATTCTGGTTATAAGAATAATCATGCACAACAGTACAATCTGCTGATGTGAATGAGACTGTTACATATTTAATTCATCAACAGTAGACTTAACCTGAGGGCTAAAAGACCAATCTGGATCTGTCATTTCAGATTTCTAAAAAATAAAAACACAAGCAAGCCAACTGCCAAAGGTGTCCCACAAATCAAATGTAGAATAGTAGAAAAACAAAATGTGAGTCACCCACCATGGTATTCAGCAGGAGACAAGAGGTAGAATAATACAAACTTTTATTGAAACGAGAGGTTAGCGCTTTTGCCGGGTTATAGCTTCAGCAGACCATACAAAACAGGCAAAAACATTTAATTTAAAACAATTACTAACCAATAATCAGTATTCATCTATCAAAGGCAATTAAGGGCAACCAATAAAAGCCACCGTCTCCCTATCAAGGTGGGTTGGAGTGAAATTCCAGAATTAAGACCAGGTAACCTGTGTGCCTGTAAAGAAATAATCTACTTTAACTCTCACATTTTTACAAATGTATTAAAAATCACCCCTTCTAACACTAGGTTTAAGTAACTGCAGCACCCTAAACTTAAAAACATTATGCCCTGGATGAGACATAGCATAACTAGCTAAAGCATTAGTTGATACATTCTGGTGGATGTGACGCAGATGCTCAAGTATATGTTCCCTGAGCTGTCTTGTGGTCTTCCCAACATAAAAGCCATTTCTCCATAACAATAGTACAACAACCACGAAACCATCAAATATTCAAAAAATGCACCATAGAAATAAGCAGTCAGAAGGTGAGACAAAGAGAAGCAGCTTTAATCCATCTTATTCATCCGTCCTGGTACCTCTGCAATTCGCCTTCAATGGAACAAACATCCAGATATACACATTCTCTTTTATATACACATCAATTAAACAATCAATCAATCAATTCATCAGGTATTTTAACCCTATCAACATCTAACATTCAAATACTATTATATGTGAAAATTTAAATACAAAATATTTTATCAAAAAATATTAAATATTAAATCTAATTTAATATAAATTATTCATGTTGTTTTAAATTTTACAAATATATACATATAACATTAAGATGCACATTTAGAAAAATTAAATTAAATACACTCAAATTTCATTATGATTCAAAGATTCCAGCACACACAAGTCAAATTTCATCTGCTGTCTAAATTCATCCCAACAGGAAATAATGTATGGTACCCTATAATCATCCTATGCTCTAACCTATTCAATGCAGTCTTAAAATTTCCTGTACAAAAATGAGGTCTAGCAAGTGCACTAAATACAAAACCCTCAATGTTACCATTATGCATGTTAATAAAATGAGTAGCTACTGGATTATCCATATTTCCCCTCCTAATGTCACCCAAATGCTCCAAAATACGCACCTTCACCTTCCTGGTAGTCTGACCAATGTACCATACAGGCGTGATACAATCACACCCCAAAATGTACACTACACCTGAGGACATACAGTCAAACCTTTCAAATGCCAAATATTTCCTTCCATTTATTTTCATCCCATGCATATTTTTGGTCTTATCACAAACCAAACAACGGCACAACGATACATCCCAACATTAGTATTAGCCAAAGGTTCTAATTTCCTATTTAACATTTCCTTTAAATTAGAATGCCTCTTATAAGAAAAGGTAATATGCTTCAGGAAAAGGGAACCAACTGTTAAATCTTCGCACACAACATGCCACAATTCTCTGATAATTTTTTCCACTATATCAGAAAAAACTGAGTATCTAGATACAAAAAATATCTTTTCCAAAGTAGATGTGGTCACAGAATAATTACGATTATAGTATTTATTCTTCCCTAATGTATGAGTTCTGCACAATCTATGCTTTATATCTAAGAGTTTAATACTCTCATATCCTCTAGATAAAAGTCTATTAAAGGTTCCATCACATGCCTCTTCCCATAAACCTTTGTCTGATGCATTTCTCAAAATCCTCTTAAATTCCCCTTCAGGCAGGGCCTTAATTAAATGTGGAGGATGCATACTACTTGCGTGCAAAAAATTATTAACCGCTGTTGGTTTCCTAAAAGGTTTGTATTGAATCAAACTATCTTTCCCCACATAAAATTCCACATCCAAAAAGGAAATGCTATGTGATTAACTTTGTGCAACAAACTTTAACCCATGATTATTCTGATTCAAGTTTTCTATGAACTGTGTAAATAGAGACATCTCACCCCTACAAATAAAAATTAAATCATCAATATAACGTCTGTAAAACAGATATAGTGGAAAAAATTATCAGAGAATTGTGGCATGTTGTGTGCGAAGATTTAACAGTTGGTTCCCTTTTCCTGAAGCATATTACCTTTTCTTATAAGAGGCATTCTAATTTAAAGGAAATGTTAAATAGGAAATTAGAACCTTTGGCTAATACAAATGTTGGGATGTATCGTTGTGGCCGTTGTTTGGTTTGTGATAAGACCAAAAATATGCATGGGATGAAAATAAATGGAAGGAAATATTTGGCATTTGAAAGGTTTGACTGTATGTCCTCAGGTGTAGTGTACATTTTGGGGTGTGATTGTATCACGCCTGTATGGTACATTGGTCAGACTACCAGGAAGGTGAAGGTGCGTATTTTGGAGCATTTGGGTGACATTAGGAGGGGAAATATGGATAGTCCAGTAGCTACTCATTTTATTAACATGCATAATGGTAACATTGAGGGTTTTGTATTTAGTGCACTTGCTAGACCTCATTTTTGTACAGGAAATTTTAAGACTGCATTGAATAGGTTAGAGCATAGGATGATTATAGGGTACCATACATTATTTCCTGTTGGGATGAATTTAGACAGCGGATGAAATTTGACTTGTGTGTGCTGGAATCTTTGAATCATAATGAAATGTGAGTGTATTTAATTTAATTTTTCTAAATGTGCATCTTAATGTTATATGTATATATTTGTAAAATTTAAAACAGCATGAATAATTTATATTAAATTAGATTTAATATTTAATATTTTTTGATAAAATATTTTGTATTTAAATTTTCACATATAATAGTATTTGAATGTTAGATGATTTGTCACAGTGTTGATAGGGTTAAAATACCTGATGAATTGATTGATTGATTGTTTAATTGATGAGTATATAAAAGAGAATGTGTATATCTGGATGTTTGTTCCATTGAAGGCGAATTGCCGAGGTACCAGGACGGATGAATAAGATGGATTAAAGCTGCTTCTCTTTGTCTCACCTTCTAACTGCTTATTTCTATGGTGTATTTTTTCAACATAAAAGCCATGGCAGGAGCTGCAGGTTGCCAGATATACCAAATTGCTTCTCCTGCAAGTGTCTGTAAATCTAGCGGAAAAGACACGTTCTGTGGCTGGATGAATGAAACCAACATCAGGGGAGATGGAAGTGCAAGCATTACAATTATGGCATGGAAAAGTGCCTTTCTTACAAGCTACCTCTGGTTCTGTGCTTCTAGGTCCATAACACAAAAGTCTCTTCATGGACATATTATACCTAAAAATATGATGAGGACATGCCCCAACTAACTGCCTTACATTACAGTCAGCTAATAAAATAGGCTATTTCTTCCGTATGACATTACAATACTGCTGAACATTACTAGAGTATGTAAAAAACAAACTGGAACCATCTTTCATACCTCTGGACTGTTGTGCTTGGTAATTCATAAATCTAGAAGAAAAATAGGGGACAGCTGCACCCTTTCTACTAACGATCGCTATAACCTCTACATAAAAAAATCATTCAAAATATCCAGATCACTTTCAAAAACATTATCATTAGTGGACAGTCTTGCAACCCTCATAGATTGACCTTTAAGTATATTAGGAAAAATATGAGGGGGGCGCATACTAGATCTGTGCAAAACCTCATTCCTCCAAAAAGGTTTCCTATACATTTTTGTTTCCAAAGACCCAGAATCATTCTTAAAGACAGTAACATCTAAAATATCAATAGATGTCAATGAATGACAAAAGTACAGTTGTGTACACTTACCATAAATGTAGATGCTCGAGTGTATTCACTATTGCAGTCATCACACTTGGGTTATCTGCCTGCAGGTAAGCCCTCAGTCGGCCTGAATGCCACAGTCTTGGGATTTCTGCATCGGATGCTGTCGCTTCTTCCATGACGTCAGGTCATCAGGGGTATAAAACATGCAGCCGACGCCATTACATCAGGTTTTCTTGCCCCAGATGTCAGACGCCCCCACAATAGGAAGCAATTACATGGTGTGGAACACCCACAGTAGAAAGTAAACACCAATGTTATAAGTTACAGCCAAACAAAAAAGAATAGGTAGAAGTATAGAAATGTCAGGGGGCTTGAGGACTGCAACAGTGAATACACTCGAACATCTACATTTATGGTAAGTGTACACAACTGTACTATGTTCTTCATGCTTCACAGTTGCAGTCATCACATTTGGGTTGATTCCCAATGCTGAGGATGGGTGGAGGCAGTCAAGAAGCATTAAGGCTGGCAAGCAGGCTCTATAAGACTGCTGTGGCAAATCCAGCTCTGGATTTAGAAAAGACAGGCAAAGTGGTAATGCTTGGTGAAGCTGTGTACAGAGCTCCAGCTTGCAGCTTCCAGGATGTCCCTGGTAGGGACTCCCCTGAGAAATGCTATAGAGGTTGATGTAGCCCTAGTGGAATGTGTTCTGATCCCCTGTGGGGTAGGTTTCCCATGATGTTTCTAACAGAAATGGATGCAGTGTGCTATCCATTTAGAAATGGTTTGCTTTGAAATGGCCTTGCCCTCTGTCCCTGTAGTAAAGCTGACTAGCAGCTGGTCAGATTTTCTGAAAGGTTTAGTCCTGTCCAGATAGAACCTAAGCTGCCTGTGCATGTCCAGGGAGAGCTGGATCCTTTCCCCTTTATTCTGAGGATTAGGGAAAAAGGTTGGCAAATGAACGGATTGGTTTAAAGCCACACTAGACACCGCTTTGGGCATAAATGATGGGTTAGTCCTCAGGGAAACCGTGTCCGCATGGATGATAAGAAGAAGTTATGTACCTACCATAACGTTCCATGTTAGTTGTCTTCTTCTTGCCTTCATTCTTGCTGGGTGGGTTCGGAGCCAATCCTTGGCTCCGACTCGGCCATCTTCAAAAGCTCAAGAGCTGCCTACTGCTGACTCGTGGCCCCCCTATATCCCATGATGCCTGGCGCTAGATACCCAGATCTCGTTTGGTGAGTTCAACTGCAGACATAATAATAATAACAATAATAATAATAATAATAATAATACAGGAATCCTGTCCTAGAATGCATAAATCCTACTGGAGAGACTACTAGTCAGAAGGAATAGCCATAGAAGACTCAGCCAGTGAGAAAAACATAAGGAACTCTTCTCGGTCTACTAGGACAGGGGGATGGAGGGTGGGACGCAAGAAAGAAGGCGAGAAGAAGACAACTAACATGGAACGTTATTGGTAGGTACATAACTTCTTAATGTTAAGTTGTCCATTTCGCCTTCATTCTTGCTGGTTGGGACAGCGTCCCTAGCACCTCAATCCTGGGTGGCTCATCGGAACAGACTCTTCAGAACAGTGGAACCAAAATCAGCTCTGCTCCTGGAGGCCACGTCAAGCTTATAATGTGAAATACAGGTATGAGGATTGGGCCCATGTAGCTGCCGCACAAATAGTTTCCATTGGCAATCTTGCCTGAAAAGCCACTGAGGTAGCTAAAGCTCTAGTGGAGTGACCTTTTGGTTTACCAGGAAGCTCTTTATTCCTCAGCTGATATATAAACATAATAATAGATGTCAACCACCTAGATAATGTTACTTTCGATACAGGTAGACCTTGTTTACCTTCAGCATAGGGCAGGAACAGCTGGTCTGATTTTCTGATTTGTTTAGTTCTATGCAAGTAAAAACGTAACTGTCTATGAACATCCAACTGATGCAATTTGTATTTCACCTTGTTGGAATAATTTGGAAAAAATACAGGCAAATTAATAGAATGATTCAAGTTATTGTCAGAAGAAACCCTTTGGAAGGAAGGAAGGATTAGTCCTGAGAGAAACTCTGTCATTGTGGAAAACTAGGTAAGGAGGGTGAACGCAAGAGCCTGAAGTTCAGAAACTCTTCTGGCTGAAGGAATTGCAACCAGAAGAAGGGTTTTCCAAGAGAGAAACTTCAAAGAACAGGAAGCTGCAGGTTCAAAGGGGGGCAGTATCAGGGAAGCTAAGATCAAATTTAGATCCCATGGCGGCGGGGGATCTCTCACTGGGGGCCTGAGTAAAGTAGTCCCTTTGAGAAAAGCTTTACAAAGCTTATGGGACATAATACTAGCATATGATAGACCTGTATGAAAGTTGGAAATTGCTGCTAACTGAACTCTAATCGTGGCAGAAGAAGATCCAGCATGAAAAAGTTCTGCTAAAAAATCCAAAATATGGTGCACAGGGGCTGAAAAGGGATCTATATTCCTAGCCTCTGCCCAGAAAGAGAAACGTTTCCACTTACTAGCATAAGCCTTTCTAGTGGCAGACTTATGCGATGATAAGATGATTTCACGCACTGAGTGGGAGATGTTCAGAAGCCTGGCTAAGGTCGGAAGTGGAGCAACCAAGCAGTGAGCTGGAGAGATTGAAGGGATTGGTGCAGCCCGCCCGACTGATGGATCAGGTCGTCTGGAATTGGGTCCAGAGTCCAGGGCTGCTCCAGAATGTGATGATGCAGGAACGGGAACCACATTTGTCGAGGCCAGTAAGGGGCAATGAGGATCATCTTGCATCCCAATGTGGTAGCTGTCTGAATTAGTTTGGGAATCAGGGGAAACGGAGTGAATGCATAAAGAAGTCCCTGAGGTCAATCGTGAACTACAGCGTCTCTGGGGGAGTGTCCAGGAAGAGGGAGGAGAGAGAAGAAATTGTTGCACTTGCTGTTGAAGGGGGTGGCGAAAAGGTCGCAGCAAAGCTGACCCCATTTGCGGAAGATTGGTCCGCCACTGTCTGATTGAGAGACCACTTGTGAGGCATGAGAATTGCTCTGCTCAGCCTGTCCGTTATAACGTTGGACTTCCCAGGGATGTACGCTGCTATCAGAAACTGTTGGGAAGAGATCGCCCACTGCCAGAGTCTGAGTGCTTCTCGACAGAGGGGGTAGGACCTGGTTCCGCCCTGCTTGTTGATGTACCACACTACCGACATATTGTCTGTTTGAATTGCAATGGTCCCGGTGGGAAGAGAGTTGTGAAGAGCTTGCAACGCTAAAAGCATGGCCCTCATCCCCAAGACATTGATATGCAGATGGTACTCGTGAGGCTGCCAGGTGCCTTGGACTGTTCTGCCCTGAAAATGCCCCCCCCCCCCAAACCCGATCAGAGAGGCATCCGTGGTCACCGTAACCACTGGAGGAGGAAAAGCAAATGGTCTGCCCTGGGGAACTGATGGGGAAACCATCCACCAAGCAAGATGGTTTTTGCATGTCTGTGTGATCATTATCTTGTGTGACACTGGAAGTTGTTGGAAAGACCATTGGGTGAACAGCATCCACTGAAGAATCTTCATATGAAGACGAGCAAGGGGAACTAGTAAGATAGCCACTGCCATGAGACCCAAGCTTTTTAGGATGAATATGGCCTGAATTTTCTTGCATCCTAATAAGACCTGCACATGTCGGCGAATGTCTAGCACTCTGTCTAATGGAAGTCTCGCTGACATGTCCTTTGTATTTAAGTTTGCGCCAATAAAAGGTGATAGATTGACAAGGCGACAATGCAGACTTTTCGAAATTTATTGTGATGCCTAGTTTGGAGCAAGTTTGGATGGTGTAGTCTCTGGCTCACAGCAGGTGATGTCTGGTGGTAGCGGTAAGGAGCCAGTCTAAATATGGAAACACCTGGAATCTTTGCCGTCTCAGGTGAGCAGTAACTACTGCCAAACATTTGGTGAACACCCTGGGGGCTGTGGTGAGACCAAAGGGCAGAGCTCTGAACTGATAATGACTGGCTCCCAGCCGGAAGCGGAGGAATCTTCTGGAGCATCTGTTCATTTTGATACGGTAGTACGCGTCCTGAAGATCTATGGAGCACATCCAATTGTCCTGACCCAGAAAGGGTAAAATGGACTGTAGCGTGACCATCCGGAACTTCGTTCTTTGAAAAGACCTGTTTAGTCTGCTGAGATCCAGAATGGGTCTCCAGTCCCGTCTTTTTTGGTACCAAAAAGAACCTTGAGTAAATTCCGGATCCTTGCTGGTCTGCTGGGACTGGCTGGATGACTCTTTTTCTTAGCAGTTTTGATATTTCTTGAACTGCTTGATCCCTTAGATTGGGTGGAATATCTGGAAGGGATTTGTTGGGAATGTGTGGAGTGTGAAAGAAGGGGATTTTGTAGCCTTCGGATATGATAGATCGTACCCATTTGTCTTGTGTTATACTTTGCCAGGCTTTTGGGTACAGCGATAATCTTCCCCCAACTGCCTCCGAAGGTGGACAGCCGGGCAGCACTTCAGGGATGCTGGAAGGGCTTGTCAGAGAAAGATTCTCTTTGGTCCTGATTTTGTGGACCCCCTCTGCCCCTATGGCGGCGTCTATTGTTGTTCCCTCCTCTGCCCATGGAGGGGAACTCTCCACGTGTGTCAGACACGGCTCCCTGGGGTTTCCGGAACCACATTTTCCCACTCTTCTGACCCTTGGGATATGGTCTTGAAGGAGTGGAAAAATGGACTCCCACAGCAGAGAGAGTCTTGCCTTCCTGTTCACACCTGGTAAGGGTATCCTTCACCTGTGGTCCAAACAGAGCAGAACCATCAAAGGGGGTTTTGGTGAAAGACGCCCTGAAGGGTTCCGCAAAGTTGCATAACCGCATCCAAGCGTGCCTCCTCAAAGCCACGCCTGTGCCTGCGGCCCTACTCGCGCCATCGGCTGCATAAGAGATGAGCCGCGTGGAGGAGTTTACTACCAAATTAAGAGTCGCCAGCTGAGAGGCAACCTTAGCCAGGGCCCCCGCAGCTGATGGATCTTTAAGGGTATCTCCTAGCTCTTTAAGGAGATCCCTTTGAAGGCAGGTAAAGTGAAACAAATAGTTCAGCGACCGCATGGAGAAGGTCGCTGAGGAAAACATCTGCTTCCCATATCTGTCCATCGTCCTAGATTCCTTATTAGGGGGATGGACAGACGAAGAAGTTTCAGCCAACTCCTTTTTTCTGGCCGCTGCTACCACCATGGCATCAACGGGAACACCCTTAGTCAGAAATTGCTTGTCCTGTGGTGCAGTAATAAATTTTGTGCGTCTTCGGGGGGTTGGTTCCACTGTGTCTGGTGCTGACCAGCCTTCCGAGCTACCACAGACATCAGTGGATTGAAAGGCGGAGACACCCAGGAGGTGGAGAGTCGGGAACCAAACGCATCCAGGAATACAGACTCATCCTCGGAAGGGTTAAGAGTAGTCCAGTTCCCCCTCTGCCTAAGTATCTCAAGGATGTCTGAGAAAGAGACGTCCTCAGAGGGGGATCTCGGGGACCCTTCCGAAGCCTCTAAGTCGGTATCTGAAGTGACAGACTTAGGGGAGTCAACATGCTTCCTCTTGCATTTCCTCTTTCGAACGGGCTCCTCTGAATGAACAGGGGAGGCCTCGGAAGAGGAAGATACACCCAATGGGGTGCCCTGGAGCGCTTATTCCCCACACTTGGGGTTTGGAGGAGGGGCAGAGGCAGACGCAGGCACCATGGGGGGAGGAGCCGATGAGGCCGATCGCGGGGCTGACTCAGAGGCCAGCACATTCCTCATGACCTCAAAGGCGCCCCTTCCCGATAGCGGAGAAGGCTCCAGCTCCGAAGAGATCGGAATCCTTCCCGGCACTGAGGGGGACGGCTCCGGAGCCGAACTCACCTGCGCCGAAGCTCCGAGAGGGAGAATGGGGTCTAACAAGGGTCCGATGCCACTCGCCCCCTCGGAGCTGACAAGGGACTCCTGGCACCCAGATCCCTCCATGGACGGCACCATGGAGGCGATCGGAGCCGACGGAACAGAAAGGGTAGGTATCGGCGCCGACGGTTCCACGATCTGAGCCCCAGCGAGCTCCGGCTCCAAACTCAAAGAATGAGTCGAAGGAGGAACTACTGCAGAGACAGACGGAGCCGAACCCTGATGAAAGGGGCTGGATAACATTTTTGCCAGGGTCTGCGATTTTAGAAGCCTGCTTCACCACTCTCTCCAAATCGTGGTCAGATAGTCCAGAAGACCGAGAAGAATGGGATCGATGACTTCGCTCCGACTGTAATAGAGGTGACGCCGGAGCCGAGCGTATCGACTCTTAGGATGTAGATCTAGAGCATTTTTGGCTCCCTGACGGTTCCAACACTAGAGTCGGGGCTGACTGGGATATAGGTACTTCGGTTCCAGCCGGACTCAAAGTTGAAGCAGATCCCACGCCCGATGCCGGCTCCGAACTGGGAGCCGACGGCTTTGTTGGCTTAGAGGGTTTCACTGGCTGGGCCTTAGCCGGTGACCCTGCAGGTTTGAGCAAACCCCTAAGGATTAGCTTATTCCTACGCTCCTGCAGGACTCTTGCACTAAAGGCGTGACACACCTAACAAGAGTCCTGCAGGTGTAGGGCGCCCAAACAGTAGACACAAGAAGTGTGACCATCTGTCAGTGACATCTTCTGACAGCATGAGTCACACTTCTTGAATCCAGATACTTTCGTATATTTGGACATTCCTGTAAAAAGGAAAGTCAATCACAGAGAAAAAGCAATCAAAGGGAAGTAGTTAACTAGCAAAAAACACACACACTCAACACAAGTTACCAGACCCTAACAGCACACACACACTATATAGAAGAAAAAGTAAGTAAAGCTGTTGATAAATAATTTCTAATAAAACTACAATATAAAAGAACAAGGATTAGTGTCTAACTAAAAACGGCTACCTTGAAGAAACCAAAGAGAGGGGGGAAAACTCTCTAACAAAAACGAGTTTCCGAGGAAGGGACACTAAATTACAAAAAACTAACTAGAACTACTATAACTAAAACTGCTATAATACCAACAATTTTTTAAAAAGGTAACAATAAAATAGAAAAATACGACCTGAGCCAGTAAAAGCAACATCGCAGCAGAAGCGGCAAACGAGATCTGGGTATATAGCGCCAGGCATCATGGGATATAGGGGGGCCTCGAGCCAGTAGGCAGCTCTCGAGCTTTTGAAGATGGCCGAGTCGGAGCCAAGGATCGGCTCCGAACCCAACCAGCAAGAATGAAGGCGAGATAGACAACTTAACATTGAAGGGTTCCACGGCCATAAGGGCCTGCAATTCAGACACTTCTTGCTGAAGTGATGGCTAGAAGTAAAGCTGTTTTCCAGGAGAGGAATTTTAACTCTGCTGAGGCAGCAGGTTCAAAGTGTGGAAGCGTGAGTTTTTCTAATACAAAGTTAAGGTCCCAGGCTGGAGTGGGAGCTGTCCTGGGGGGGTCTTAAAATTTTGGTTCCTCTCAGGAACTGTTTGACCAGAGGATGAGGAGAAGAGGGGTGGCTCAGTATTATAATGAGCCGAGATGGCAGAGGCATGAACCTTGATTGAAGAGAAGGATAGGCCTTTGTGGAGCATTTCTATTAAGTAATCTAGTATACGAGTTAAGTTGGGCACAGTTGTGTCCATTCCTTGAGACTAGCTCCAAGAGCAGAATCTTCTCCACTTTTCTGAATAGGATTTTCTAGCACTAGGCCTCCTTGCCTCAAGGATGACATCCAGCACCTGTTGACCGAGAGTTGCTGGTGATGAGTTCAGGGGACGAGTCAGGCTGCTAGGTTCAGGGTTTGTAGCTGGAGATGCAAAATCTGGCCGTCCTGCTGGGACAGCAGGGAGGGGGGGTCTGAGGCAGGTGTCATGGTGGCAGTACTGTCAGACTGTGCAAAAGTGGGTACCAGTGCTGATGTGGCCAGTCTGGTGAAATCAGGATTGTCCCTGACTTGTCCTGTTTGATCTTTAGAACTTCAAGAGGAGGGGCAGAGAGGGGAAGGCACAGATTGAGAGGTTTTCCCATGTAAAGGACAGGGCATCCACTTTCCATGCTTGGTTGTGAGGAGTTCTAGTGCAATATTTGCTCAATTGATAGTTCTGAGGGGAAGCAAAGACGTCCACCTCTGGTGCCCCCCACCTGTGGGTCATAATACTGAATTATTTGGGTTTCAGTTTCCACTCATGTGGGTCCATTAGATTTCTGCTTAAGTCGTCTGCCAGTGAATTTAGTTTGCCTGGCAGGAATTGAGCTTGCAGGTGCACTTGATTGCTCAAGGCTGTGTTCCACAGAGCCATGGCTAACCTGCAGAGTGGAAAGGAATGGGCTCCCCCCTGCTTGTTTATGTGCCACATAAAGTACAGTTTTGTACCTACCATAAATGTAGATGTTCGAGGATCCCCATTGCTGCAGTCCTTACTATTGGGTGTAGTCCGCTGTCCAGTCGGCCCGAATACCAGAGTATATGGCTGACGTCGGTCAGGGCGCATTAGACTGACGTCAGTACGTCAGGGTACTAATGCGCATGACCGACGTCATATCCTCAGTCTTTTCTTGCCCCAGATGTCAGAAGACCCTAAAAAGACAAGGCCCAAAATACCTGCACCGAAAATATGTACAATATATACAAGAATATATACAAAAATATCAGCATGTAACCTCACCTACACAACCACCCGTAAACACAGAGGGGAAGGAGGGAGGGTAAATTGGACTGCAGCAATGGGGATCCTCGAACATCTACATTTATGGTAGGTACAAAACTGTACTATGTTCTTCGTTCCCCATTGCTGCAGTCCTTACTATTGGGTAGAATCCCAAAGCAGAGGTAAGGGAGGCTGGCAAATCATAAAGAAGCAGGAGCTGACAACATGCCTTGCAAAACAGCTGTGGCAAAACCAGCCCTAGACTTAGAGTAGATAGGAAGGTGATAATGCTTAGAGAAAGTATGCACTGAACTCCAAGTAGCTGCTTCCAAAATATCCTTAGTTGCCACCCCTTAGAAATGCTGTTGAAGTGGCAGTAGCCCTAGTGGAATGAGGCCTAATCCCAGCTGGAATCTCCTTGCCATGATGGGAATAACAAAATGCAATGCAAAGCCAATCCACCTAGAAATAGTTTGTTTTGACACAGGCTTGCCCTGTGAACTCAAAGCAAAAGAAACAAACAACTGCTGAGACTGCCTAAAATTCTTAGTCCTGCTTAAATAATAACGCAATTGCCTGTGTACATCTAAAGTGTGCAAAATCTTTTCCCCTTTATTTTGGGGGTCTGCATAAAAAGTAGGCAAATGAATAGTTTGGTTTAAAGCCACACTAGAAACCACCTTAGGCATAAAGGAAGGATTAGTACGTAATGATACCCTATCCTTATGGAAAATCAAAAAGGGCTCTACTGTCATAAGGGCCTGCAACTCAGACACCCTTCTTGCAGAAGTAATAGCCAACAGAAAAGCAGTCTTCCATGACAAGTATTTCAATTCAGCAGTAGCCGCAGGCTCAAAAGGTTGTAGAGTAAGTTTTTCCAACACAAAATTGAGATCCCAAGCAGGAGTAGGAGCTCTACGTGGGGGTCTTATATTCTTTGCCCCTCTAAGAAACTGCTTGAACAAAGGATGCGAAAACAAAGGTGGGTCACAATCATAGTGAGCTGAAATTGCTGCAGCATGAATCTTAATGGAGGAGAAGGACAAACCTTTGTCCAATAACTCAGTAAGATATTGAAGAGCCACACTCAAATTAGGCTCAGAAATCTCCAAATTCTTTGCTGTACTCCAAAATAAAAATCTCTTCCATTTTTCTGCGTACACTTTCCTTGTACTAGGTCTTCTAGCTTCCATAATCACATTTAAAACTTGTTGAGGAAGTTGAGACCTGCTGTGTTTCAACACAGAATATGCCAGGCTGTTAGATGAAGTGAGTGAAGCTTGACATTGAGCAGATGACCGTCCTTCTGAGATAACAGATGAGGAATCAGAGGTAAAGGCCATGGAGGCTTCTTTACCAGACTCCGTAGTAGTGGGTACCAGTGTTGTCGAGGCCAATCTGGAGCTATCAAAATCATCCTTGGCCTGTCTTGTCTGACCTTTAATAGTACCTTTGGAAGAAGAGGCAGAGGTGGAAAGGCATACACATGAAGGTTTTTCCAACTGAAAGACAGAGCATCCACTTTCCAAGCTGTGTGATGAAACCCCTTTGTGCAATACTTTGGCAGCTGGTGGTTTAGTGGAGAAGCGAACAGATCTATGTCTGGAGTTCCCCATGACACTGTCAATTTCTGAAATACATGAAGATCCAGTTTCCACTCGTGGGGATCCATGATTTGCCTGCTTAACACATCTGCTAAGGAGTTCTGTGCTCCTGGCAGAAACCTTGCCTGAAGAGTTAGTTGCAAGCTTAGCGCAGTCTCCCATAAAATCATTGCTTGCCTGCATAGAGGATAAGAATGTGTTCCCCCTTGCTTGTTGATGTACCACATGACAGTTGTGTTGTCTGTTAGAATCAACACCTGCCCTGGAAGAAGTAACTCCTTGAAAGCCATTAATGCAAACTGGACTGCTAACATCTCCTTCATGTTGATATGTAGATGCTGTAGTCTGGCAGGCCACTTGTCTTGTATCCACTTTCCATTTAGATGAGCTCCCAAGCAATGTCCGAGGCATCTGTCGTTAAAATCTGACTCGCCTCTGGCCGGGTCACAGAGAGTCCCTTGTTTAGGTGACATTCCTGAGCCCACCACAAAAATTATTTTTGAAGGCAAGGTATTATTTGAATGACAGTGTCCAAATCCTGGCAGTGCTGTGTCCATACATTTTTGAGATACCATTGTAGCTTCCTCATATGCAGTTTGGCATTGGGAAGCACGAGAATACAAGATGCCATGAACCCTAATGCTTGAAGGACTGTCCTTGCAGTCAGCACGGACTGATGAGATAGTTGATGGAAGTAAAGTGATAGACTCTTTTGCTTGTCCGGGGTTAAAAAGGCCATCTGGGCTGCTGTATTCAGTCTCACACCCAGAAAGCACATGTCTTGAGAGGGTACTAGACTGGACTTTATTTCGTTCACAGAATACCCTAGGCATCTTAGCACTGCTATAACATATTCCAGATGCTGTAGAAGGTCTTCCTTTTCTTGAGCCAGAATCAGGCAGTCGTCCAAGTAAGGATAGATTTGAATTCCTTGTAGCCTGAAGTAAGCTATCACTGGAGCCAGAACCTTTGTGAATACTCTGGGCAGTAGATAAGCCAAAGGGCAATGCAGAGAACTGATAATGAGAATTTCCAGCTCGAAACCGCAGATACTTCCTGCAACTTAGCCTTATAGGCACATGAAGGTAAGCTTCCTTGAGATCTAAAGTTACCATCCAGTGATCTTTGCCCGCAGAGGTAAAAGCTGTTGTAATGTCAACATCTTGAACTTGGGAATGTCCAGATAAGTGTTGAGGATAGATAAATCCAAAATTGGTCTCCACGTGTTCCCCTTCTTTGGTACTAGGAACAGGCGAGAATAAAATCCTAGGCCCCTTTCTGATACAGGGACTGGCTGAATGGCCCCCATCTGGAGTAACTGAGAAACTTGCTTGTGAGCCTCTTTTCTTTGTGGAGGAGGAACGTCTGGCATGCCTTTGAAACGGGGCATTGTGTGGAAATAAAACCTGTAACCGTGGTGAATGATATCCAACACCCATCTGTCTTGAGTAATTAAATCCCAATTTTCTTTGAAAAGAGACAGTCTTCCTCCCAAAGGAGCTGCCAGACGAGAATCTACTGGCATCTGAAAAGGCAGGTCATTGGGTCTGTTTACGAAAGGACTGACCCCTACCCTCACCAGAAGTCTGAGCAGGTGAACTCCCTGTTCTAGGCCTAAAAGAACCTTGAGCCCTGCCCCTACCATGTCTAGACCTACCCCTAGACTGGGAATCATAAGCAGGATATGTCCACCCCTTAGCAGGCCAATTTCTACTAAACTTGGTGGCTGCACCTGCAAAAATCTTTAACAGTTTGCATAGACTTAGCTTTGTCCTCCATTTTCTTTAAAACTGCTTCCACAGGCGAACCAAACAACACATCAGACTGTAAAGGAGCATCCAAAATCCTTGTCTTAACATGCTCAGCTAAATTCTGATCCCTCAACCAGGCATGCCTGCGAAGAACAGAACTAGTGGCAGCCACCCTCGAGGAGGCCTGTACAGCATCAAAACCACATTGCAAAGAATGCTTACCCACTTGTTCAGACACATGAACCAAATCCAGCAACTCTTTACACTCAATACCTTCCGCCAAAGCATCCACCTTAGATTTCAATTGTGAAAGGAGATAATTCTGATATTTTAACATGTGAAACTGACAATTCAACGCTCTCATGGCTAGAGTGGAAGAAGTATACACTTTCTTTCCCCACCTATCCAAAGCCCTTGCCTCTTTATCAGTGGGAACAGGATTTTTAACCACAGAGGCCTTAACACCTTTAGGCCCCTGAGAAACAGTTTCTGGATCCGCCCTAGGACTCTTAAACAAATACTTATGAGCTTCGGGCACCCTATAATACCTATCAGGTTTAACAGGAGCAGGAGGCAAAGAGTCAGGGTTCAGGGAAGCCTCTGCAAAAACATCCTCCACCACATTCAACACAGGAGGTATAGCTAAGGGCCTATGCTGGGGTAAGAACAAGAATTCCCTAAGCCTTTTCCTGGAATCAGAGTAATCCTGGCCTTCCCATTTAAAGTGCTCCCTCATGGAATGCAGAGTCTCTGAAAATGAGAAATCCTCAGGAGGAGAAGCTGTAGGAGTGGAATCATCCACATCAGAATCAGAATAAGGAGGATACTCCTGCAAATCTTCCGCAGAAGACTCAGAAGCCTCTGAACACTGTTCAAAACTATCAAACTCCGGTTCCACCCTAGGCCTCTTATCAGGAGGGGGCATAGAACCTCTAATCATAGTAATCAAATCTTCTGCCAATTTAAGCATATGTTTCTTAGGTACAGAACCCGAAATGCTAGGAGAAGCCCCCACTGAAGCTGAACTTGGCCTACCTCTCAAAGAAGTCTTGGCAACAGAAGGAGAGGCTCTAACTACCTTGGGAAGAGAAGGAAGAACAGTTACCTGAGAAGCCCCCTCAGCCTGGCCTACCTCCTGAGAAGGCACATCCTGTAACAGTAAAGTTTCTGCCTGAGACTCCATGGAAACTCCTGGCAAAACCTCTGGCTCCACAGAGCCTACTAAAGAACCGACGTCCGGGACTGCCGGTTCATCCACCCTAGGCTTCGCTGTTTTGTCCTTGCGCTTCTTGGACGAAGCGGGCGTCGGAGCATCCGACGGCATTTTATAATTGCAACGCTTCCCAAACACTAACCTGGCACAGTCTAACCTCCTCTTAATAGTGCGTTTGTTAAACCTAGCACAAGAGCGGCAACCAACAACGTCGTGCTCAGGCCCTAAACAAGGTATACACAAGGTATGGTAATCCCTATGAGGTATCTGTTTCCCACAAGAAATACAGTTATTCACTTTTCTGACATCCGGTTAAATACTGAGGCAAGAAAAACCAAAATGTTCCCCAACGGGGTACTTAGCCAACTCTGCTTCGGTCTGAAACTCCGGTTTCGGAAATATTTCAGAACGCCAACCTGCACTCGCAAAACTGCTTCTGCATCGGACCATGCGGCAAAAAAGACTGAGGATATGACGTCGGTCATGCGCATTAGTACCCTGACGTACTGACGTCAGTCTAATGCGCCCTGACCGACGTCAGCCATATACTCTGGTATTCGGGCCGACTGGACAGCGGACTACACCCAATAGTAAGGACTGCAGCAATGGGGAACGAAGAACATCTGTGGTATTGTTTGTCTTTATCAACAGTTCTCCTGGAAGAATAAGTCATTTGAAGGATGTCAGAGCATTCTGTACATCTAAATTTTCTTTCTGATTGATAATCAGGTGCATTTGCTTTGGGCTCCATTTGCTTTGAATGCATTGTCCTGCCATGTGAGCCCCCCATGCATAGTCGGATGCGTCTGCTAGGGTTTGAGCGGCAGGGGGTTGAGTGATAGGGAGTCCTTTGTTGCGGTAGCAGGCCTCTGCCCACCAAAGGAACTCAGCCCTTAGGCAAGGAATGACAGGAATCATTGTTTCCGGGTCCTGAGAATGTTGACACCAGAGACTTTTTAAATACCACTGAAGTTTCCTCATATGCAGTCTTGCATATGGGATTACTAGAATGCAAGAGGCCATGAACCCTAGGGCTTGCAGTATTTTTCTTGCAGATAGCTGGGTTTGGGTGGCCAGTAGATTGTAGTAGTTTGTCAAATAAATGTCCAACAAGTAAATGAATAACTAGCAAAAATAAAAAAACACTGGTGATACCACTGTAAAACCACCAAGACTATTAAACTATAACATGTAACCGACTAAGCGCTTTCACCCTTGTGGGGCATCTTCAGAGTCAGTTTTCCACATCTAATCACAACCTTTAAATACACATTTCAATAAACACTAAAATCAAAAGGTAATTAGTTACAATGAATCTATCATTTGAACTTTTGGATTTTAACCCTTAACTGTCATTAGGGAAGTTTTTATGTAATTTTGTATGTGAACACCAAATATTCTTTAAGTAATAACATGGCCAAAATTATTTCAATCCTAAACTCAAAACATACATTAATATACATAAAGAAATATATAAAAAAATGCAAAAAAAAATAGATGAGTATATATGAATATATAAAAAATAATAAATACAAAAATATATAATATAAAAATGTACATGGATGCATATAAACTTCGTGCATCTGACTAAAAAGTCAAGAATACTCTAAAATTTCTATCTATTAAATAGAAGCTGCCTTGTGTTTCAATATACATGCTAGAGATAGGGTGTCATTAATGCCAGGTGCACTGCTTCCGTCTAATCGTATTTGCCACAAGCATTCCCTGACTTCTAAAATGGTTTTGTAGTCACCACCAAACTCCTTAGTGTATAATCTATCTATAACAAAAAGTAAGAATTTCTTATAGTTAATACAATCTTCACTACGGTTATATAATGAATTAGTTAATTTCTTATTTTTGATATCCCTATTGTGTTCCATAATTCTTTGTCTCAACTTTCTTGTGCTCATACCAATATAGAAAGCTGGACAAGATAAACAAGTAGCCGCATATATAACCATTTTGCTGTTACAAGTGCAATAACCAGGACTCCTCAAAGACCTCTTAAAATTGCCCACGAACATTGGATTGCCTCAGGACTTTATCTGACACAAATTTAGGGGAATTTTGGTTTGTAACCGTTGACATAGTAAATCTGTTTTCAGTGATTCCCCATGATACTGGTTTAGACTGGTTTGCCAGTAGCTTAGCCAAACATAGCCACATACATCAGGTGAAGACACGTCCACTTGTTGACTTGATGCGGATTGTTTTGGAAAACAATTACATTGGCTTTGAAGGTGAATTCTATAAACAATCCACTGGGGTTGCTATGGGCGCTAAATGTGCGCCCATTTATGCCAACTTAGTATCAGCTGAATGGGAGGAACAGTATGTTTTGACATCTGATTATAGATCCAAGATGATTATTTACCTAAGATTTTTGGATGACAATGTTCCTTTGGAAAGGCACTTGAGATGAGTTGGATGATTTTATAGGTTACCTGAACAACACGACAACATTCTTGAAATTCACCAACAAGGCGGATGGAAATTCCATCCACTACCTGGATTTACGATTATATACCAAAGACGGGAAGGTAGAATTCAAGTTATTTAGGAATAAAACATACAGCAACACATTTTTACACTACGACAGCTGCCACCCTTATTATGTAAAGAAGAATGTGGCCAAAGGCCAGGTGATCAGGGTGTCAACGCATAGTCAGCGAGGACAATAGATTCCTGGAAGAACTGGAGGTACTAATTGACTTGTTTGTCCAACGGGGCTATCCTACGGACTTACCACAGTTAAACAGGATATTATCGGAAGAAGAGCCACAGATTTTAGGCCTATTCTGTTAAACAGTCAAAGGGATGCAGAGAATAGTAATATTCACAAACACAAAGTGAAGAATATTCAAACAGGTATGGTTTTACAACATAACACCACAGCCATTGAAGTTAAAAATATCATCCAATGGACATGGCAAAGTGTACTCCCCATAGACATGCAAGACACACTAGGAAAGTATCCCCTTTTTATCAACAGTAGGGGTTTGAACATTAAAGAACATTTGGAAAGAACATCTATGTCTACTGGTCAAAGGCCTGCTAGGATGGCCAAATGTGGTAACTGTAAAGCATGTAAATACATTAATGACGGCCCATATGTTCTAGGGGGCAATTTTAAGAGGTCTTTGAGGAGTCCTGGTTACTGCAGTTGTAACACCAAAATGGTTGTACATGCGGCTACTTGTTTATCTTGTCCAGCTTTCTATATTGGTATGACCACAAGAAAGTTGAGACAAAGAATTTTGGAACACAATAGGGATATCAAAAACAAGAAATTAATTAATTATATAACCATAGTAAAGATTGTATTAACTATAAGAAATTCTTATTTTTTTTTGTTATAGATAGATTATGCACTAAGGAGTTTGGTGGTGACTACAAAACCATTTTAGAAGTCAGGGAATGCTTGTGGCAAATACGATTAGACGCAAGCAGTGCACCTGGCATTAAATGACACCCTATCTCTAGCATGTATATTGAAACACAAGGTAGCTTGTATTTAATAGAGAGAAATATTAGAGTATTCTTGACTTTTTAGTCAGATGCACGAGGTTTATATGCATACATGTACATTTTTATATTATATATTTTTGTATTTATTATTTTTTATATATTCATATATACTCTTTTTTTTTTTACATTTTTTTTAATATATTTCTTTATATATATTAATGTATGTTTTGAGTTTAGGATTGAAATAATTTTGGCCATGTTGTTACTTACAGAATATTTGGTGTTCACATACAAAATTATATAAAAACTACCCTAATGACAGTTAAGGGTTAAAATCCAAAAGTTCAAAGAATAGATTCATTTGTAACCAATAACCTTTTGATTTTAGTGTTAACTGAAATGTGTATTTAAAGGTTGTGATTAGATGTGGAAAACTGACCCTGAAGATGCCCCACATGGGTGAAAGCGCTTAGTCAGTTATATGTCATAGTTTAATAAAGTCTTGGTGGTTTTACCTTGGTATCACCAGTGTTTTTTAGTTTGTCAAATAAATTTGTTTTTCTGGAGTGAGGAATGCCACCTGGGAAGTTGTGCTCAAGCTTGCTCCCAGGAATACAATCTGCTGGCTGGGTACTAGATGTGATTTCTTTTCATTGATTGTGTACCCCATGAAGTTAGAAATCTCTTTACAAATGTCAGGTGATGGAGTAGCAATTCCTGATTCTCCGCCTGGATCAGGCACTCGTCCAAGTATGGGCAAATTTGATTTTTTTTTCTGCCTGCAATATGCAATGGCTGGAACTAGGCATTTTGTGAATACCCTGGGCTGCCCTGAAACGCAGATATTTCCTGCAAGATGCCCTTTTGGGGATGTGCAGCTAACTTCTTTTAAGTCCAGGGTGATTAGCCATGAGTCCTTGGCAAGCATAGGAAGCAGCTGTTTGAGAGTAAGCATTCTGAACCTTGGAACCACCAAGAAGGTGTTGAGAATAGACAGATCCAGGATAGGGCGCCAAGAGTTTTCTTTTCTGGGTACCAGAAACAGTCTGGAGTAAAAACCTTGTCCCCTTTGCTCTGTTGGGACAGGTTGGATAGCCTTGATACTGAGAAGAGAAAGTAATTGCTTTTGGGCCTCTGCCCACTGGTTTGGGAGGAGTTCTGGCCATCCACTTGGGGGTTGGCAGTGAGTGGAAGTAGAATCTTTATCCCTGGGATACAATGTTCAAGACTCATCTGTCCTGGGTGAGGTACTCCCAAGATTTTTGCATGCAGGGTGAGTTTTCCTCCTAAGGGTGCAAGTACTTGGGCAAGGCTTGGAAGAGTTAAGGATAAGGCATTGTGAGATTTACCAAAGGAAGGTGGCTTAACACTCCCTGTTTTAGAGGTGGGAGCACTCCATTGCTTAGATCTGTGCATACCCTGAGACTGTAATCTTGGTGGTCTGCTGCCCCTGGGCTTGGACAGAGAAGGTCTGGGAGGGACTGTAAAGGATGAGTTTTTTAGAAGGCCAGTGCCTACTGAATCTCAGCAGCTGTACCTGTAGGAAATCTTTCACAGTTTGCATAGATTCAGCTTTTTCCTCCATATTTTTGAGGACTTCTGCTTTACAGCCAAACAGGCGTTCTTGGTTTAATGGTGCATCTAGTAATTTTGCTTTGACATGGTCTGGCAAGATTTGTTCCTTAAGCCAAGTATGCCTTCTAAGAACAGACCCAGTGACAGCAGCCCTGCAAGATGCTTCTAAGGCATCAAAACCACATTGTAAACTATGTTTTCGAACTTGGTTAGCAGAATGCATTAACTCTTGTAAATATTTATGTTCTGCACCATCAGGAATCAACATAATTTTCTGTTTAATTAGCTCCATAATATGCTACTGATACTTTAACATATGAAACTGGCAATTTAAAGCCCTGATGGCAAGAGTAACAGAGGTGCATACCTTCTTACCCAATCTGTCTAAAGCCCTAGAGTCCCTGACCGAAGGGGTAGGGTTTTTGGCTGTTGTACCCTTAATGCCTGTAGGTCCCTGGGAAATGGTCTCTGGATCCGCAGTAGGATTCTTAAAGAGGAATTTGTGGGAGTCAAGTACTCTGTAATACCTGTCAGGTTTCCTGGGAGCTGGAGGCAAAGTATCAGCGCTAAGGCTGGACTTCAAGAAGACATCATCTACAGTTTCCAGAACAGGAGGGATTGCTAGAGGCCTGTGCTGAGGCAAGTTTAAAAATTCCCCGAGTCTCTTTTTGGACTGTGGTAGTCCTGGCACTCCCAGCGGAAATGCTCTCTAAGGGTATGCAGGGTTTCACCAAAAGAAAAACTTCTGGTAGGGAAGCAGAGTGAATGGAATCCTCTGCATCAGAATCCTCATAGGTAGATAAGGGTAAGTCCTGGTAATCAGAAGGATCAGAGTCAACAGACTCATGATCTGAAGAATCAGAAGGAAAATCAGTTCTTGGTCTTTTTGAGGGGAGAAGTTAAAGTTATAAGATCTTCAGCCATTCTAAGCATTTGTTTCTGATGCATACGGGCCTGAGAATGCGCTTTGGTCGTCTGTTTCCTAGGCGTGGTGCGAACTCTGGGCCTGAGAAATTCGGTATTTTTGGTTTGAAACAAAGTCATCGGTTTAATATGAAAACCGGAATGCCTGAATACACCCTCAGAAGCCGGTGTCTGCACAGCGGCTCCAGACCCATCCAAAGTAGAGACATCTGCAGGTTCCATAGTCGAAGAAGCATCTTGTGGTATACTGGATCTGAAAGGGACTCAGTAGAGGCCTGCGAATCTGTAGAAGTGGGCATCAGGAGCTGCGAAAGTGCTTCACTGATTACCGGCGGACTGGTGACTAGCTTAACGGAAGCCTCGTTGGTCTGTCTCTGTCTTTATTCTTACGTTTTTTCGAAAGATCAGTAGTCGGATGGCTTATCGAAGCCATTTCGGAATACAGAGCATGAGAGCGAAAGAATTTAGTGACAAAAATCACCTGACGAATATTTCGAGCATTGAACAAGGCACAAAACCGACAGCGAGGAACGTCGTAGTCTAGGCCTAAACAGGTGACGCAGTAAGAATGTAAATCTCTGTGAGGTATTTGCTTTCCACAGGCAAGACTATTAACTTTTTCTGACATTGGTTAGAGCAAGAAAAAAGGATCCCAAACAGGGACCTTATCTTTTAGAAGATTTCAGGTCTGAAACTCGAAAAACGAAAATTTCAGGAGGCGGCTGACCGGCATTTGTGAACGGCTTCAGACACTGCACAACAAGAAAAACTGATGTAATGGCATCGGCTGCATGTTTTATACCCCTGACGACCTGATGTCATGGAAGAAGCGGCAGCATCCGACACAGAAATCCCAAGACTCTGGTATTCAGGCCGACTGAGGGCTACCTGCAGGCAGATAACCCAAATGTGATGACTGCAACAGTGAAACACGAAGAACATTAGTAAATTTTAAAAAGCCAGATGTACTCTCAAATAATACACAAAGTCAAAAAGCTCACTAACGCTACCTGCCAATAGGACAAAAACGTCATCCACAAATCTGGCATAATATTTGATGAAATTACCAAACAGATTATTATCATGGACACTTTCATTCTCCCACTGCGCTAGCACCAAGCTGGCATAGCTATTAGCGCAAAGGTGTCCATGGCTACCCGTAATCTTTGCAAATAATGTTGATTTTCAAACAAGAATATATTGTTGTCCAATATTAAATCCAGTAAAGTACACAAAACTGCAAGCATACTACACGAATAAGCACTGTTGTGTCAAAAATAGTCTGACACAATCAGCACCAGTTTGATTGGGAATGACAGTGAATAGTGTCTTAATGTGTAATGATATCAATAGATATCCAGAAACATCAAGCCCAGATACTGCTGCAAACAACATGGAAAGAAAATGTTGAGCGTCTATAAACACAGATGGAGCATTAGGCAGCAGAGGCTTGAGTTTATTCTCTACGAACACTGAAAGGGGATCTGTATCCCAGCCACATCTTGAAACAATACAACGCAGCGGCGGGTCGGAAATACTTTTGTGAATTTTAGGCAAGCCATGTATTACCAGTATCAAGGGACACTCAACCGTAAGAAATTTGTAAATACTCATGTCAATAAGACCACACATCAATAAATCATATAAATCATTCTGCACAGTTCTTAAACACTTATCCACGTCTTTGGGCCCAACTTTCATATAAACATTAGAATCATTCAGCATGGTATTCATGTTAGCTAAATAATCAGCCCTGTTCAAAATAACCACGGTCCCCCCCTTGTCTGCAGGTCTTATGCTAATACAGGACTCAGAGTGCAACTCATATAAGGCTTGTTTTTGCGCTAGTGTCATATTATAAAAACAATGTTCAGTGGACTGGTACAAATCAAACATCTCACTCACATAATTTAACAAAAGTTTCCAACGAGGAAATCAAACGAGAATTAAAAAAGTACAGCTGTGTACACTTACCATAAATGTAGATGTCTGAGTGTATTCACTGTTGCAGTCATCACATTTGGGTTATCTGCCTGCAGATAGCCCTCAGTCGGCCCGAATACAAGAGACTAAGTATTTTTGCATCTGTTGCTGTCACTCCCAGACTGACGTCAAGTCGTCAGGGGTATAAAAACAGGCAGTCAACGCCATTACATCAGTTTTTCTTGCCCCAAATGTCAGGAGCCCCCCCAATAGGGAGCTAAGCCATGGTGGGAGAATCACGACCAGTAAAAAGTAAATACCAATACCCCTGTAAGGGTAGAGTAATATACAAAGAGAGGAGAGAGAGAGAAGGGGGCTGGAGGGAGGGAAACCAGGACTGCAACAGTGAACACACTCCAACATCTACATTTATGTTAAGTATACACAACTGTACTATGTTTGTGTTTCACTGTTGCGGTCATCACACTTGGGTTAATTCCCAAAGCTGAAGAAAAGGTGGAGGCAGTCAAGAACAGTTTGGGCTGGCTAGTATGCCCTGCAGGACTTCTGTTGCAAAACCTGCCCTGGATTTGGAAAATATAGGCAGGTGGTAATGCTTGGTGAATGTGTGTACAGAACTCCAGGTAGCGAGTTCCAGAATGTCCCTGGTAGGAACTTCCCTGATGAATGTGGTAGAGGTAGAAATTGCACTAGTGGAATGTGTTCTGACCCCCTGAGGGGTAGGTTTCCCATGGTGTTTGTAGCAGAAATGGATACAGTGTGCTATCCATTCGGAAAATGTTTTGAAATGGCCTTGCCCTCTGCCCCTGGTGCAAAACTGAGTAGTAAATGGTCAGATTTCCTGAAGGGCTTAGTCCTATCCAGGTAGAATCTGAGCTGTCTGTGCACATCCAAGGAGTGCAGGATCCTTTCCCCTTTATTTTGGGAATTAGGAAAGAATGTTGGCAAATGGATAGATTGACTGACAGCCACACCTGACACTACTTTACGCATAAAGGAAGGATTAGTCCTGAAGGAGACCCTGTCAGCATGAAAAATAATGAAGGGTTCCACAGCCATGAGTGCTTGTAGCTCAAACTACACTCTTGTAGCTGGGCACAAATTGCTACTCGTGTGGGTCTAGGAGATTTCTGCTTAAGTCGTCTGCCAGTGAGTTTTGTTTGCCTGGCAGGAATTGAAATTGCAAATGGACCTGCATGTCCAGGGCCGTGTTTCACAAAATCATGGCTAGCCTGCAGAGTTGGTAAGAGTGGGTTCCCCCCTGCTTGTTGATGTACCACATAACTGTGGTGGTGTCTGTTTTTATTAGCAAGGGTCCTGGTGAGAGTAGGGAGATGAAAGCAATTAGAGCGTGCTGGACAGCTAGCATCACTTTTCGGTTGATGTGCAAACGAATTTGATTTGGGCTCCAGTGGCCCTGAATGCACTTGTCATCCAGGTGTGCCCCCCAGGCACAGTCTGATGAGTCTGTGGTTAGGGTCTGGGTGACATGGGGTTGAGTAAAGGAAGGTCCCTTGTTGTGTTTGCATGCTGTTGCCCACCAAAGAAACTCTGTCCTTAGACAAGGTATGACAGGAATGACAGTTTTCAGGTCCTAAGAATGTTGGCACCAAAGACTTTTTAAGTACCATTGAAGTTTGCTCATATGCAGTCTGGTATATGGAATTAGTAGAATGCAAGAGGCCATGAACCCTAGGGCCTGCAGGATTTTCCTTGCAGATAGCTGGGCTCTGGCGGCCATTTGAGTCAAGTAGCCTGTCAGATAGGCTTGTTTTTCTGGAGGAAGGAATGCCATCTGGGATGCTGTATCTAAGCTTGCTCCCAGGAATACAGTCTTTTGACTGGGGACTAGTTTTGATTTCTTTTCGTTAATAGTGTACCCCAGGGAGGTTAGAAGGTTCTTTACAAATGTCAGATGCTGCAACATTTCCTGACTGTCTGCCTGAATCAGGCAGTCATCCAAGTACGGGTAAATTTGAATTTGTCTCTGTCTGCAGTAAACAATGGCTGGAGCCAGGCATTTTGTGAATACTCTGGGAGCAGTGGATAAGCCAAAGGGAAGTGCAGAAAAACTGATAATGCATTGATCCTGCCCTGAAGTGTAGTTATTTCCTGCATGAGTCCCTGATAGGGATGTGCAGATAGACTTCTTTTAGGTCTAGGGTGGCTAACCAGGCATCTTTGACCAGCATAGGAAGCAGCTGCTAAAGGATGAGCATTTTGAATTTTGGTACCACCAGGAAGGTGTTTAGAATGGAGAGATCTAGGATTGGGCGCCAACTGCCCTCTTTTCTGGGTACCAGGAAAAGTCTAGTATAGAACCCTTGACCTATCTGTTCTGCAGGAACAAGTTAAATTGCCCTTATGGAGAGCAGGGATTGAACTTGGGTTTGTGCCTCTGTCCAGTGGTTTGGAGGTATATCTGGGAACCCTTTTGGGGTTGGCAGGGAGAGGAAGTAAAATTTGTACCCCTGGGATACAATGCTGAGGACCCATCGATCTTTGGTGATGGAAGTCCAGGTTTTGCATGATAGGCAAGTTTTCCTCCTAGGGGCATGAGCAGCTGGGCAGAGGTGAAGAGAGGTGTTGAGAAGTCATTGTGAATTCTTTCCGTAAGGTGGCGGCTTAGCACTCCCTATTTTTGAAGTGGGGGCACTCCATTGCTTACATCTCTGCATACCCCAAGACTGTAGTCTGGGGGGTCTGTTTCCCCTGGGTCTAGTTTGAGATGGCCTTGAGGGGGCTAGAAAGGACCAATGTTTCGAGGGGCAATGCCTACTGAATCTAGGAGGCTGTACTTGCAAGAATTCTTTGACTGTCTGCATAGATTTAGGTTTTTCTTCCTTTTTAAGAACCTCTTCTGCTTTGGTGCCAAACAGATTATCCTTGCTCAAAGGAGTGTCTAGTAATTTTGATTTGGCATGGTCTGGCAAGGTCTGCTCCTTAAGCCAAGCATACCTTCTCAGTACAGAACCAGTGACTGCTGCCCTGCAAGATGCTTCTAGGGCGTCAAAGCCACATTGCAAAGTATGCTTGCTGACTTGGCTTGCAGAATGCATAAGCTCTTGTAATTCTTTATTTCTGCAAAGTCTGTAAAGGTAGCTAATTTTTGCTTAAGTTCCATAACATGTTGCTGGTACTTCAGAATGTGAAACTGGCAATTCAATGCTCTAATGGCAAGAGTTGCAGAGGTGTATACTTTTTTACCCCATCTGTCTAAAGCTCTGGAATCCCTGTCCGATGTGGTGGGATTCTTAGCTGTAGTTGGTTTGATACCTTTAGGCCCCTGGGAGATTATCTCTGGGTCAGCAGTAGGATTTTTGAAAAGGAATTTGTGAGAGTCAGGAACTCTGTAGTACCTGTCTGGTTTCCTAGGAACAGGGGATAAATTATCAGGAGTTAGACTGGATTCCATAAACACATCATCCACAACATCTAGAACTGGGGGGATTGCTAAAGGTCTATGCTGCGGCAAATCTAGAAATTCTTTAAGTCTCTTTTTGGACTGAGGATAGTCTTGGCATTCCCAGTGGAATGCCCTCTTAACGTATGCAAGGTTTCACCAAAAGAAAAATCCTCTGGAGAAGAAGAAGAGGGTATGGATTCCTCTGCATCTGAATCCTCATACTCTGATAAAGGCATGTCTTCATAATCAGATACCTCAGAGTCATTGGACTCTTGGTCTGTTAAAGCTGCTGGGGACAGGTCTCTTTTTCTCTTAGCAGGGGAAGGCTGACTTCCCCTAATCAGCATAATCAGGTCTTCTGCCATTTTAAGCATCTGGTGTTGTGTCAAGGAAGCATGTGCTTGAGTTTGGGTCGTCTTTTTTAGGCATAGCTCGTACTCTTGTCCTTAGAAATGCGGTAGTTTTAGATAGAACTGAAGATGCGAAAGAAGTCGTCGGTTTGTGTCGAATATCGGAAGTGCGGAGAACTTCCTCAGAAGCAGGCACCTGCTCATCGGCTCCGGACCCATCCAAGGTAGAGACATCCACAGATTCCGTAGTCGAAGAAGAGTCTCGCGGCATACCAGACTTCGAACGGGTCTCGGTAGCAGCCTGTGAATCCACTGAAGCAGGCATCAGGAGCTGTGAAAGCGCCACACTGAGTACCGCCAAACTGGTGACTAGCTTAACGGAAGCATCATCGGCAGTTTTGGACCTGTGCTGTCTACCTTTAGCCTTACGTTTTTTTTGGAAAATTGGTAGTCGGATGGCTTACTGAAGCCATTTCGGAATAAGGAGAACGAAAACCAAAGTATTTAGCGACAATAAGGGCCCGATGATGAATAGTTTGGGCCGTTGAACAAGGCACAAAACCGACAGCGAGGTACGTCATGGTCTGGACCTAAACAGGTGACGCAGTACGAATGGACATCTCGGTGTGGTATTTGCTTTCCACAGGTGAGACAATTGTTAACTTTTTCGGACATTGGTTAGAGCAAGAAAAAAGGATTCCCAATGGGGTACTTAGCTTTAGAAGACTTCAGGATGATTCAATTTAGAAACGAAAACTCAGGTAGTGGCCGACTGGCACTCGTGCAAACTGCTTCTGCTTCAGGCTCCTTGGCAAGAAAGACTGGTGTAATGGCGTCGGCTGCCTGTTTATATACCCCTGATGACCTGACGTCAGTCCTGGAGTGACAGCAACCGATGCAGAAATACTAAGTCTCTGGTATTCAGGCCGACTGAGGGCTACCTGCAGGCAGATAACCCAAGTGTGATGACTGCAACAGTGAAACAAGAAGACCATCGCCAGGTTTTCGAAAATTGTAGTTAAAGGAAGGCAGGTTCTGCTTACCGAAAACAGATTGCAGCATAACCTTCCTAGCAAATAATCTAAGGTTAATAACAAGATCAGTATACTCTGATTTAGCTGCAGGAACACAAGTCAAACCTTTATTCAGCACATTCAAATGTACAGATGACAAAACAAAATCAGATAGATTACACACTAACTCCTCCCGATTCTGAGCAACTGTGGTTTGCACCTCGTCATAGAACGATCTTCCATGGAAGCCTTCCTCTTCCAGCTGTGCCCTTTGTAATGTGCGCCCTCTTCTGCTCGAGGAATCCAACCTTGTGGGTAGAGGTAAGGCCATAAAAGGATTCAGGGAAAAAGCATTAAAACCATCATTATTCTAAGAGTACTTGATTTTACTGAGCCCCCAATTTATTTGGATCTTCCTGTACACAAGCAGCTGATACCAAAGTAGCTGTAGTAGACGCATTCAAAGGAATTAAGTCAGAGTTTGCTTCCAATAATACTCTGGCATCAGGTAAAAGGGGTGTGTCTGCCACAATACAGGGCTGACTTTCAAGCCGTTCATCATTATCCAAATTTAAAGCTACACCCGATGTTGATGTAGCAACAGCAGCTGCATTAAATGCAACTAAACGAGTGTTCTCCTTGGATATAACAGGATTAGTTGGCAAAGAGGTCGTGTCAGTCACTGGAGGTTGCATATGAACTAGGTTCTTATCACCAGGATCACTGGCTTCACTCCTTGGCCATACAAATATGTGCCCCTCAGAAAAATCGGCAAAATCTCTTCAGATTTCTAACTTGCAAAATACAAGAACACCAAAAATTACCAGGGCTTCCTAGTTAAATATCATATATATATTTTTTTTTAAATAGGACCAACACCTAATTCAAAACAATTATATTTCAACAACAATCTAAAGACCTAGGGTACATATAGAGAAGCTATAGCAACTCATCTGGAACGAGAAAGTGTTGGATCCATTACAGCACCTGAACAGATCACTCTGGATAAGGGAAATGCAGGAAGCAATACGGATACAGATTTCCTATTTTTCTAAAGGGGACGGGGATAGAATGGGATATTATAAAGGTTCAGATGCAGATTTGTTTACTGGGCGACCACAGTGGTGCAGCGGTTAGCGTTGCCGCCTCACAGCAAGAGGTCCTCCGGTTCAATTCTCGGCTGGGGTGCCTTCTGCATGTCCTCCCCGTGGTCGCGTGGGTTTCCTCCAGGTGCTCCGGTTTCCTCCCACATCCCAAAGACATGCTGTAGGTGGATTGGACACTCTAAATTGGCCCTAGGTGTGTGTGTGTGTGTGTGTGTGTGTGTGTGTGTGTGTGTGTGTGTGTGTGTGTGTCTGTTCTGTGGAAGGTTGGGTGCCGGGCTGGCAACTCGACATCGTAAAACTCCACTGCCAATCATGAGCGGACAGGTGATCCGCTGTGGCGACCCCTAACCGGGAAAAAGCTGAAAGAAGAAGAAGAAGATACAGACTTGTTTATTCACATTCTGGTTGATAGAAACATAAAAGATTAGAAAGGCAGGAATATAGAGATTACTATAAATGAGCCTCTAAGAGTGTTTTCTGAAACTTTTATAGCAACAATAAAATCTAAAGGGTGTAAGGGTGGCAGTAGGTGGTGTGACAGAGGAAAAAGCTAGTGAATAATGGGAATTAGCATTACTTCTTGGAATGTAAATGACTAGAATAAGAGAAAAACACGTTAACTTATACCTTTAAAAATGGAACATACATGTTACAGGAAACACACTTGACAAACAAACATCAGAAATTAATTAAAGAAAGCTAAAAAGATAGCTACTATGCCAGAACAGAACATGAAAAAAAGAGAGGAGTTATGCTATTAGTCAACAGGACAAAGGGAAGTCTTGGAGGAAAAAAACAAAAGACAAGGCAGTAAAAGACTGTTGCCAATGGCTAAGGGTTACTCTACTCTATTTGCCTCTTAAAATCTCCACAAAGGAAATAAAATAACTTAATGGAAATAACCAACTAAACCACGACCACCACGCAACAGAAAACTCACCGTCTATAAAATACTAGGGAAGCGGAGCCAATATTTACTACTGAAAATAAAAGTAAACACTAATACATATTTTTTTGAGATTTCTGGACGACATATTAATATTTTGGCTAGGCGATTATGAAGAGGTTGTAGAACTTAAGGAATATTTGAATAATACCACCCAGTTTTTGAAGTTTACCTACAGAGTACATGAAACAGAAATAGATCTTTTAGATATTTAAAAAAAAAAGATACTTTGACAGGTGACTTGACATCCAGTATTTTCAGAAAAAAGACCTATTCCAATACCTTATTACAATTCCATAGCTGCCATCCATTGCATCAAAAGAGAAGTGTAGTAAAAAGACAGATTGTCAAGATTAGTAAGTGATGAGATTTTTGTCAGAGATGGCCATCTTACTGGGGATGTTTAAAGTTAGGGGTTATCCTTTATGTTTTTTGTTAAAAATAAGAAATTAGGTTGTTAAAAACAGGAAAAACAAGTTTTCTCTATCTTACAAATGACAGACACTATAGATTTTGATGCAGGTCATAATACTCCTGGTACCTATGTTATGGTTATTGAATATAATTGACACACCCCTTTTTGTTTCAAAACTGAATATGTTTTGGGAAAGATTATTTGAAGTTGATTTGAAATCAAAATCGGGATACAAATCCAAAGTAACATAGTAGGGGATGAAACATGAAGGAATTGTTGAAAATGCAAACAAAGGAGACCCAAAAATTCTAGATCTCAGATGAATAAATGTGGAACTTGGAGTTGTTGCAAGTTTATTAATGAAGGTCCATATGTAGCCAATAACAGGATATCATAGGAACCTGCAATGTCCTGGATGCTGCAATTGCAATACCAAATGGTTGTATATGTTGCAATCTGTACAGCATGTCCGTGATTTTATGTAGGAAAAACTACCAGGAGATTAAGGGACAGAATCATAGAACACATAAGGGACATTAAAAACAAAAAACTGAGTAGTGCCTTATATGTACACAGCACAAAATGTATTAATACTGACAAAATAAACGTCAAAGAGAGAGGTGGTGATCCAAAACTGGAAGTAGAAGTGAAGGAAAATGAATGGCAGGTAAGACTTTATGCCAAAAATGAGCCAGGTATTAATAACCACATCTTTATCTCGGCAATATTAAAACAAAGAGCAAAACATATACAACTATGACTAAATAACATTATCATTGGTTTTGGTTTCTTGATTAATATTCACTTTATTAGCAATGGAATACAAACAGTGTAATACAAGCTTTTTAAGGAATCAAGTAATGTCAGGGTGACACATTGATTTTACTTTGTTTTTAATCATTGTTATTTAAGTTGGTTTTAAACGGTTTTAAACACTTAGTAAATGTTATTTTTTATAGTATGTTGTCCTGTGCTTCCAAAACATGTTTGCTAAATAAGGGTTGTCTTATTAACCTTTGATTGATTTACAAAGGAAGTAATGTATGTAATTATTTTATATAAGTAAGGGAAGTTGAGATGTGTGTTTCGACTGATGATGTCCAATTGTGTGAGGGCAAAAGCACTCAGTCGTTGTATTAGTGTTTTACTGTTTACTTTTATTTTAATTTTATTTTCGGTAATAAATATTGGCTCTGCTTCATCCACTTTCATAGTATTTTATATACAGTGAACTTATCAGAGATCTAATAAACTTTAGAGAGGCAATTTCAGTTTTGGCAGGGGACTGAAATGTGGTCTGTAAAACCAAAGATGCCTCAGGGGGGCACAAGAAAAAAAGGCTGTCAGTAAAGAAGGTAAACACTTGGAATAATATGCACAAATCTTTAGTCAAGGAATAAGAAAACTAAGAAAGGATGAGAAATGTACTTATTTTCTTGGAAATACAAAAACTGGGCATGATTAGTAAGATACTACATTTCAAAAGGAACATGATAATTTAGTCCATAAGCTAGATACGTACTCAATAACTCTTTCACATCATGCCCCTGTACAACTGATTTTTAAGGCGGCTAGAACATACTTGGTACAGCACTGGCATTTTCCTACTTACCTTCTGAAAAGAAAGATACTTCAAGAACAGTTGGATCAGGAACTTATCGAGGAATACCAAGAGGTGTGCGGGTGGGTTTTCTTATCAGATAACCGAGAGAGAGCTACAAAACTAGTTTGAGAACTAAAACAGAAGAAATATGGTACAAACATCATAGCAAATATTTGAAAGCACTAGATGTAATAAAAGAATTCCATTCAGAAAAGAAATGATCAAATTCTGAGGCACTAGACAAAAGGCTGCAAGATGCAAAAGACAGCATTAAAAAATATGTAGACAAAGTTAATGAATACAGAGCAAAGGCCACTAATTTTTGAAGTGAACTTTAGAAATACTCAAGTGTTAGTTCACCAATTAAGACAACAACTGGCGGAAAGACTGATCAGAAAACCAAACAATGGGAAAATGTAAACGGACCCTGACAAAATACTGGAAATATTAAAAGCTTACTATGCAGAACTATACCAAAAAGACACACTGGTGGAAGACAAAGAAAGGAAATTGATAACATGCTTAGATAACCCAAGTTTATCAAAAATAGAAACATCAGAGTGGACAGCTTTATTGTGGAAGATAAGTGAGGATGTGAGAGAGAGAGCAATGAACCAACAGAACACAGGGAAAACACCAGACTCTGATGGAATTCCCACACAAGTATGGAAAAGGAACAAATTCATGTTAATAAAAATCTGCAGTAAACTTTTAATAATGTAGTGAAGAGGAAAGTGCCACTGTCTTGGCATAGGGCAATAAAGGTCTGGATCCCAAAGGAAAGAAAATACCCATCTCATCCAGGCTCGTTTAGTCCCATTTCAATTTTAAACCATGACTACAAGGGCTTTTAATACAGTCTTAGCCAATCAATTAGCACAGATATTTACCAAAAGTGATAAACATGGATCAAAGTGGATTTATAGTGAGAAGACAAAACCTTCGAAATTATAAACAGGACCCTGATGATCCAAAGAGATGCAGAAAGTAAAAAACTCCATTACTGTTGGTTGGACTGGCTGCATAAAAAGGCATTAGAGTAAGTTGGAAATTTCTACAGAAACTAATTTAAACATTTTATTTTCCTGATGAACTGGATGCATTTAATTTTCAACCTCTATAATAGGGCTGCAGCCAACATAAAATCTCACACGGGGCATAATGCAGGTTGCCCACTTTCTCCACTCCATTTTGAACTATATTTGGGGCCACTAGCAGCCACAATGACATGGGCAGATTTCAGAGGGCACCACTGGAAAGGCATCAACGAAAAAACAGCCCTCTTTACAGATGACACCATACCATATATGTTACTGAACCACACTGAGATTTAAGAATTATTAGAGAGATTACAGATGCATTCAAAAACATAGCAGGGTAAAACTAAATAGATCAAAGATCAAGGCCATAGCAGTAAGATATATTCTTACTCATGATTTGGTCCAGCAATTACCCTATTTATGGGGACACTTGAGAATGCATAACCTAGATGTTTGGTTAAAATTAAACCCTGATCAAGCAGCACTTGACATGTAGGAAGAAAACACCCAGAAGACAATCAGTAAAATAAGGAAATGGAAAATTATGACATTCAATAAAGACAATAAAATACAAGCTATAAAAATATTATTAGTTACCCTTACACTCTACATAAGTCTAGCATATTTTACAATCTCCTGCCAGGCAAAATTTAGGTTACACTTTAAAAAAGAGAGTTAAGAGAATTTTTCTGAGATGGCAAAAGGGAAAGGGTGCATTGGAATAAATTAATAATGTCAAAGGATCATGGGAGACTGGGAATGCCTGATTTGCAAAACTACTATAAAGCAATTCATATTAGATTACTGGGTTAAATGCAAAATCAAGATTACCACGCTAAATGGAAGAAAATGCTGTTAACTAATGACGATATAGTCAATACATGTGACCAAATAGCTCTATGGAAAATAATAAAAACAAAAGAGAGTTACGCTCAAAACTATCTGACATAGACTGCCACCAAAATAATCAATCAAAAAAACATAAGAATTTGGCGAAAATTATACCATCTATAGGATTACCCGCTTAAGAATGAGGTGGGAGGGTGAGAGAGAGTGCAGCTTTACTATGGAAACTGAAAAAGAAAGATCACACTTACTGGGAATGCCTGTTAGATTGTGACAAGATAATACCATGGCAAGAAGCAAGCGATAGGTTCAACCTAAGCAGCGATAGACTAGCATGCATGGGACTAACGGTGCAACTTAAAGTATATATCTAAATAAATAAATTCAGGAACATGACAGACCAGAAATTACCACCTTTTTGTTGGAGTCTAGACAGAAATTAGCAGTTAGAAAGGAGATACTGAGTAGGGCATAAAGAGCCTTGAGCAGTTGAGATGTACAGCAAGCAGCAAGAATGACATAGGACTGGAACTTAACGACAAAAACAATACTCCAATCAAGACTGGTTAGATAGATCTGTTTACCTCAAGATATGATACAAAGCCCAGAAAATGTAGAGTCGCTGCATGGAAGTGCTTACAACAGGCAGGCTCTAGATGATGTTCCCGCAATCGGCCAGTACATGCTGCAGATGTGGTAGGCAACAAAGAGACAAATGGGAAGATATGTTTTGAGACTGTGGAGCACTACAAGACTATATATAAAAGTTGCACAAAATAATTGGGGTCATAACAGAAAGAGTATATTCTAACCAAGAATATGATTATGTTAAGATGAATATGACACATCGTTCCTAAACATTTTAAGATGCATTGTCTCCTTGTTGCTTTTTGTAGCTAAAATGGGATTACAAGCAAATGGAAAATTAGGGATAATCCAACAGTACCAGAAATAATTACTATTATGGCAGAACAAAAAGAAATTGAGCTGCGGGTACAGGAAGGCAGATTGAATAAGCAAATAGTGAACAAGTGGAACAAATGAGAGATTTACTTACAACAGGAGGGATCCTAGAAAGTTTAATAATTAGCCAACTGTCAACTTAAGAGAAATCAGGGAAACACTCTCATTACGACAAAGCTGGAGTCTAGTACAAGGAAATTATACTGACAGGATGCCCAGGAGTATATAGCTGTTTTATGCTGGATTAGCCTTTCCATTTTACTTGTTCTTTTTCAGTTCTATTTTTTTCCCTAGTCCAAGAACTTTTCTTTTATAATACATCCATCCTCAACCCCTTTTTCCCATTTTGCACATGGGGTCGGCATGTCACTTCCACAGTGACTATCACCTCGAGCCAAGGTTTATACCGCCAGTGCCAAAAAAAAAAAAAAATGGAGAAAGGGGTAAAAATACTGGTGTAATAAAAATTTAGAATGGGAAAGTGAAAGCAGGCAAACCTAGAAATGATGTACTTACCATAACTTGGCATCTGTGTTGTCCATTTTCATTTTTCCTCACTATTGGGTCTCTAAACCGACTAGTCAGCATTTTACAGACTTGGATCCTAATCTCGAGCTCATCCTTCTACCTACAATGCTCTGCCCTCTCTACAGCTTCCTCAGAACCAGAGGCTCAAACCAGGATCCTGTCAGTTCCTAAAAATTCACTCAATCCTCTAGGAATCACTAGGTTGGGAGGGAAGGTGAGAAAGAATAAAATGGACAACACAGATGCCAAGTTATGGTAAGGACATAACTTCTAAATCTGGATGTTGCCCTTTTTATTCTTCCTCACTATTGGGTCAGAGTCCCCAGCTACGTTACCCTTGGGTGGCCTCAAGGAAGGATAACCCAGAGCACTGCTGAACCAAAAGAAGCTCTACTTCTGGAGAAAATGTCCACAGTGTAATGTGTCACAAAGGTACGAGTCTTTGACCAGGTGGCTGTGGCACATATCAACTGATGCTCTGCAGGAGAAGGCAAGTGAAGTTGCCATGGATCTAATAGAATGGGCTTTAGGAGGGCGAGGTAACTGTAGACCATTCTTTGAATTAATTAGAGAAATACAATCTGTAGTCCACTTGGTCATAGTAATGTTGGAGACTGTTTGGCCTATATGATTAGGAGAAAAGGATAGAAATAGCTGGTCAGTTTTTCTATACTGCTTTGTTCTATGAAAGTAAAAACAAAGTTGTCTATGCATATCAAAAAGGTACAAAACATATTTGCCCTTGCTGAAAATTTTGGAAAGAAGACTGGTAACTGAATAGACTGATTAATATTGGTCTCTGTGGCTACCTTAGGCATAATGGACGGAATTGTATGGAGCATTAATCTATCTTTATGAAAAATAATGTTAGGTGGTTTGGATGACAAGGCTTGAAGTTCAGAAAAGTACAGTTTTGTACCTACCATAAATGTAGATGTTCGAGGATCCACATTGCTGCAGTCCTAACAATTGGGTAGTCCGCTGTCCAGTCGGCCCGAATACCAAAGTATAAGGCTGACGTCGGTCAGGGCGCATTAGACTGACGTCAGTACGTCAGGGTACTAATGCGCATGACCGACGCCATATCCTCAGTCTTTTCTTGCCCCAGATGTCAGAAGACCCTAAAAAGACAAGGCCCAATATACCTGCACCAAAAATATGTACAAGCCATACAAAACTATCAGCATATAACCTCACCTACACAACCACCCCTAAACACAGAGGGGAAGGAGGGAGGGTAAATTGGACTGCAGCAATGTGGATCCTCGAACATCTACATTTATGGTAGGTACAAAACTGTACTATGTTCTTCGTTCCACATTGCTGCAGTCCTAACAATTGGGTAGAATCCCAAAGCAGAGGTAAGGGAGGCTGGTAAATCATAAAGTAGCAGGAGCTGACAACATGCCTTGCAAAATAGCTGTGGCAAAACCAGCCCTAGACTTAGAGTAGAGAGGAAGGTGATAATGCTTAGAGAAAGTATGCACTGAACTCCAAGTAGCTGCCTCCAAAATATCCTTAGTTGCCACCCCTTAGAAATGCTGTTGAAGTGGCAGTAGCCCTAGTGGAATGAGGCCTAATCCCAGCTGGAATCTCCTTGCCATGATGGGAATAACAAAATGCAATGCAAAACCCAATCCACCTAGAAATAGTTTGTTTTGACACAGGCTTGCCCTGCGAACTCAAAGCAAAAGAAACAAACAACTGCTGAGACTGCCTAAAATCCTTAGTCCTGCTCAAATAATAACGCAATTGCCTGTGCACATCTAAAGTGTGCAAAATCTTTTCCCCTTTATTTTGGGGGTCTGCATAAAAGGTAGGCAAATGAATAGTTTGGTTTAAAGCCACACTAGAAACCACCTTAGGCATAAAAGAAGGATTAGTACGTAATGATACCCTATCCTTATGGAAAATCAAAGAGGGCTCAACTGCCATAAGGGCCTGCAATTCAGACACCCTTCTTGCAGAAGTAATAGCCAACAGAAAAGCAGTCTTCCATGACAAGTATTTCAATTCAGCAGTAGCTGCAGGCTCAAAAGGTTGTAGAGTAAGTTTTTCCAACACAAAATTGAGATCCCAAGCAGGAGTAGGAGCTCTACGTGGGGGTCTTATATTCTTTGCCCCTCTAAGAAACTGCTTGAACAAAGGATGCGAAAACAATGGTGGGTCACAATCATAGTGAGCTGAAATTGCTGCAGCATGAATCTTAATGGAAGAGAAGGACAAACCTTTGTCCAATAACTCAGTAAGATATTGAAGAGCCACACTCAAATTAGGCTCAGAAATCTCCAAATTCTTTGCAGTACTCCAAAACAAAAATCTCTTCCATTTTTCTGCGTACACTTTCCTTGTACTAGGTTTTCTAGCTTCCATAATCACATTTAAAACTTGTTGAGGAAGTTGAGACCTGCTGTGTTTCAACACAGAATATGCCAGGCTGTCAGATGAAGAGAGTGAAGCTTGACATTGAGCAGATGACCGTCCTTCTGAGATAACAGATGTGGAATCAAAGGTAAGGGCCATGGAGGCTTCCTTACTAGACTCCTTAGTAGTGGGTACCAGTGTTGCCGAGGCCAATCTGGAGCTATTAAAATCATCCTTGGCTTGTCTTGTCTGACCTTTAAGAGCACCTTTGGAAGAAGAGGCAGAGGTGGAAAGGCATACACATGAAGATTTTTCCAACTGAAAGACAGAGCATCCACTTTCCAAGCTGTGTGATGAAACCCCTTTGTGCAAAACTTTGGCAGCTGGTGGTTTAGTGGAGAAGCGAACAGATCTATGTCTGGAGTTCCCCATGACACTGTCAATTTCTGAAATACATGAAGATCCAGTTTCCACTCGTGGGGATCCATGATTTGTCTGCTTAACACATCTGCTAAGGAGTTCTGTGCTCCCGGCAGAAACCTTGCCTGAAGAGTTAGTTGCAAGCTGAGCGCTGTCTCCCATAAAATCATCGCTTGCCTGCATAGAGGATAAGAATGTGTTCCCCCTTGTTTGTTGATGTACCACATGACAGTTGTGTTGTCTGTTAGAATCAACACCTGCCCTGGAAGAAGTAACTCCTTGAAAGCCATTAATGCAAACTGGACTGCTAACATCTCCTTCATGTTGATATGTAGATGCTGTAGTCTGGCTGGCCACTTGTCTTGTATCCACTTTCCATTTAGATGAGCTCCCCAAGCAATGTCCGAGGCATCTGTCGTTAAAATCTGACTCGCCTCTGGTCGGGTCACAGAGAGTCCCTTGTTTAGGTGACATTCCTGAGCCCACCACAAAAATTCTTTTTGAAGGCAAGGTATTATTTGAATGACAGTGTCCAAATCCTGGCAGTGCTGTGTCCATACATTTTTGAGATACCATTGTAGCTTCCTCATATGCAGTTTGGCATTGGGAAGCACCAGAATACAAGATGCCATGAACCCTAATGCTTGAAGGACTGTCCTTGCAGTCAGCACGGACTGATGAGACAGTTGATGGAAGTAAAGTGATAGACTCTTTTGTTTGTCCGGGGTTAAAAAGGCCATCTGGGCTGCTGTATTCAGTCTCACACCCAGAAAGCACATGTCTTGAGAGGGTACTAGACTGGACTTTATTTCGTTCACAGAATACCCTAGGCATCTTAGCACTGCTATAACATATTCCAGATGCTGTAGAAGGTCTTCCTTTTCTTGAGCCAGAATCAGGCAGTCGTCCAAGTAAAGATAGATTTGAATTCCTTTTAGCCTGAAGTAAGCTATCACTGGAGCCAGAACCTTTGTGAATACTCTGGGCAGTAGATAAGCCAAAGGGCAATGCAGAGAACTGATAATGAGAATTTCCAGCTCGAAAACGCAGATACTTCCTGCAACTTAGTCTTATAGGCACATGAAGGTAAGCTTCCTTGAGATCTAAAGTTACCATCCAGTGATCTTTGCCCAGCAGAGGTAAAAGCTGTTGTAACGTCAACATCTTGAACTTGGGAATGTCCAGATAAGTGTTGAGGATAGATAAATCCAAAATTGGTCTCCACGTGTTCCCCTTCTTTGGTACTAGGAACAGGCGAGAATAAAATCCTAGGCCCCTTTCTGAGACACGGACTGGCTGAATGGCCCCTATTTGGAGTAACTGAGAAATTTGCTTGTGAGCCTCTTTCCTTTGTGGAGGAGGAACGTCTGGCATGCCTTTGAATGGGGGCAATGTATGGAAATAAAACCTGTAACCATGGTGAATGATATCCAACACCCATCTGTCTTGAGTAATTAAATCCCAATTTTCTTTGAAAAGAGACAGTCTTCCTCCCAGAGGAGCTGCCAGACGAGAATCTACTGGCAGCTGAAAAGGCAGGTCATTGGATCTGTTTACGAAAGGACTGACCCCTGCCCTCACCAGAAGTCTGAGCAGGTGAACTCCCTGTTCTAGGCCTAAAAGCACCTTGAGCTCTGCCCCTACCACGCCTAGACCTACCCCTAGACTGGGAATCATAAGCAGGATATGTCCATCCCTTAGTAGGCCAATTTCTACTAAACTTCGGTGGCTGCACCTGCAAAAAATCTTTAACAGTTTGCATAGACTTAGCTTTGTCCTCCATTTTCTTCAAAACTGCTTCCACAGGCGAACCAAACAACACATCAGACTGTAAAGGAGCATCCAAAATCCTTGTCTTAACATGTTCAGCTAAATTCTGATCCCTCAACCAGGCATGCCTGCGAAGAACAGAACTAGTGGCAGCCACCCTCGAGGAGGCCTGTACAGCATCAAAACCACATTGCAAAGAATGCTTACCCACTTGTTCAGACACATGAACTAAATCCAGCAACTCTTTACACTCAATACCTTCCGCCAAAGCATCCACTTTAGATTTCAATTGTGAAAGGAGATAATTTTGATATTTTAGCATGTGAAACTGACAATTCAACGCCCTCATGGCTAAAGTGGAAGAAGTATACACTTTCTTTCCCCATCTATCCAAAGCCCTTGCCTCTTTATCAGTGGGAACAGGGTTTTTAACAACAGAGGCCTTAACACCTTTAGGTCCCTGAGAAACAGTCTCCGGGTCTGCCCTAGGACTCTTAAAAAGATACTTATGAGCCTCAGGCACCCTATAGTACCTATCAGGTTTAACAGGAGCAGGAGGCAAGGAATCAGGGTTCAGGGAAGCCTCTGCAAAAACATCTTCTACCACATTCAACACAGGAGGTATAGCTAAGGGCCTATGCTGGGGTAAAAACAAGAATTCCCTAAGCCTTTTCCTAGAATCAGAGTAATCTTGGCCTTCCCATTTAAAGTGCTCCCTCATGGAATGCAGAGTTTCTGAAAATGAGAAATCCTCAGGAGGAGAAGCTGTAGGAGTGGAATCATCCACATCAGAATCAGAATAAGGAGGATACTCCTGTACATCTTCCGCAGAAGACTCAGAAGCCTCTGAACACTGTTCAAAACTCTCAAACTCAGGTTCCACCCTAGGCCTCTTATCAGGAGGGGGCATAGAACCTCTAATCAGAGTAATTAAATCTTCTGCCATTTTAAGCATATGTTTCTTAGGCACAGAACCTGAAGTACTAGGAGAAGCCCCCACTGAAGCTAAACTTGGCCTACCTCTCAAAGAGGTTTTGGAAACAGAAGGAGAAGCTCTAACTACCTTGGGAAGAGAGGGAAGAACAGTTACCTGAGAAGCCCCCTCAGCCTGGCCTACCTCCTGAGAAGGCACATCCTGCAACAGTAAAGTCTCAGCCTGAGACTCCAAAGAGACTCCTGGCAAAACCTCTGGCTCCACTGAGCCTTCTAAAGAGCCGACGTCTGGGACTGCCGGTTCATCAACCCTAGGCTTCACTGCTTTGTCCTTGCGCTTTTTGGCCGAAGCGGCGCCGGAGCATCCAACGGCATTTTATAATTACAACGCTTCCCAAACACTAACCTGGCACAGTCTAACCGTCTCTTAATAGTGCGTTTGTTAAATCTAGCACAAGAGCGGCATCCAACAACGTCGTGCTCAGGCCCTAAACAAGGTATACACAAGGTATGGTAATCCCTATGAGGTATCTGTTTCCCACAAGAAATACAGTTATTCACTTTTTCTGACATCCGGTTAAATACTGAGGCAAGAAAAACAAAATGTTCTTCACGGGTACTTAGCCAACTTTGATTCGGTCTGAAACTCCGACTTCAGAAAATTTCAGAACGCCAACCTGCACTCGCAAAACTGCTTCTGCATCGGACCATGCGGCAAAAAAGACTGAGGATATGGCGTCGGTCATGCGCATTAGTACCCTGACGTACTGACGTCAGTCTAATGCGCCCTGACCGACGTCAGCCTTATACTTTGGTATTCGGGCCGACTGGACAGCGGACTACCCAATTGTTAGGACTGCAGCAATGTGGAACGAAGAACATCTCTCTTTGCTGACGTAATGGTCTTCCAGGACAAAAATTTAATCTCACAATCACTAGCTGGTTCAAAGAGCTTTTGAGTGAGGCCCTGAAGAATAACAGTAAGATCCTATGACAGAGAGGGATCTTTTATTGGGGGTCAAAGTAGAAAAATCCCTTTCATGAATGCCTTGCATAATCTAGATGTAGAAAGGGAACCAGAAACATTTCCAGCATGAAAGTTGGATATGGCTACCAGCTAAAGTTAAACAGTAAAATAACTAGTCCCTTCCTTGAAAAGTGAAGCAAAAAAAGAAGGATGGCTGAAACAGCAGCTGAAAAGGGATCAATATTCTCTTTGGAAGCTCAGTTAGTGAACCTTTTCCATCTGCTTCTGTATCCTTTTTTTTAGTGGAAGCTTTTTGGGAAGCTAACACTACGTTTCTTACAGGGGAAGCAAGCCTGGACCTTTGTACAGCTACTGGAACTGGAGAAACCAAGCGGTTAGTTTGAGGGTGTGCAAACTGGGATACTGAGTCTCTGATGGGTATGACAGGAGGTCCTGTGTGGGCTTCATAATCTAAGGAGGGCATTTCAGCAGAGACCAGACACAGAAGAACCACACCGTACGAGGCCAGTAGGGGGCAATGATGATTACTGAGCTCTTCAGTCTTCTGGCTTTCCTGCAGAAATTCTGGGATCAATGGAAGGGGGAGGAGATGGGCATAAAGGACAATGGAGGGCAAACTGTGAACTCGAGCATTCCTCAATGGCTGCCCAGGAGGGGGAATCAGAGTGAAATGCTAGATAATACTTGTTGTTCTGGGGGAAGCAAAGAAATCACAGCAAGGTTGGCCCCAACGGCTGAACATCAAGTTCACCACCAACTGATTGAAGGACCACTCACGAGGATTCAGAATGGGGCTGCAGAATTTGCCCGCAAGAATGTTACCTTACCTTAGCTAGCTGATTGTTTTTACAATGAACCAGTTGGACCATGGGCTTTCATTACTCCTCCTCTCCTAATTAGTCCCCAGAGTTTACTTAGTGCCATTTTTAAATTATCCCTAGCTGCTAGTAGCCACTTCGTCCTGACCAAGTCTGCACGCCATGAAAGTAAATTTTTAATTGTATTACTCTACTGATGTTTATGCTGGGTTTACCGTGCTATTTCAAGGGCAGGGTCTCTTACTTTACTCCTTAGCTACCTTTTGATATTTTGGTGAAACTAGTGAGATAGAGCCTTACTACTGCTACTGACTGTTAATACACTGCATTGCTATATATACTGCCTGCATATCTCCCATATAAGTGTACAGCTAAACAAGCTAAATGATATGTACATACTGCAGTGATCTTTCCTATGTATACACTTGCTTTTTTCTTTTTTAACAACCCTAGTATTAGTCTGGAATGGGCCTGTTCCTTCAAAACTACTGCGTATTTCAATATACCTTAACTGACTTTGTAATAACAGCAAATTTGCACTGGTAGCCTTTTAGACCACTGTCTGTTACTTATTTTGTGCAGTGTTTTTATGATGCTATAACAGGTCAACAGCTGTATTTTTAAACCCTATTATCATCTTTATGATACCTGCTGTTTTTATCTGCTGTTTTGGGCATAAACGTCATTTTTACTTCTGCTATTTCTGTTACACTCTCCATTTCAGCTTTCTATTCGTGTCTCCCTCTCCTTACTCTAATCCTGCTCTACCGTTGTGCTAAGCTAACTACTGTTTCTACATGCCTCTGTCTACCTGTTCGGCTTATTTGTTAATTTTAAACCACTGCATTTCTCTTCCAGCTGTAATTAACCCATCTATGTCTCTTCCTTCTACAGCTTCCCTTTTGCTCTACCAGAAGACTCTTTGTGACTCCTGATACCGAGAACCCTGGATAGTCGCACCTACATGCAAGCTCCTCCTGCAATGGCAAAATACTACCTGCAATTGCCTTAAATCAGCACAGTGTATGTCTCTATTATTTTCATTTTGTTTGCTCTTTCCTAAACAAGTTTTTTGTCAGTGACATGCAGACCTGTCGGACCTAATGAAGAGCGGACGCCCTAGTATCGTGCTACTGTTTTTTTAACTACATTTTTCCCAAAAGTTACATAAATTAAAATACAGCTAGTGTCTCCTGAGTTTTCTTTGTTCTACTATTTTAACTAATACCCAGAATGGCAACATAATCTGTGCCCATAACTATTAGAGCCAGTCTCAATTTTATAAACACCTACCCACAGACATTACAATAGACCTGCTCAAGAAACTAAATGCTAGTAAAATACTTACCTTAGCTGCCTGTTTTTAAACAAACCAGCTGGACCATGGTTCAACCTTAGCTGCCTGTTTTTACAACAAACCAGTTGGACCATGGCTCAACCTGCTGCATTTGGGCTCACTCTGCTCCCCTACCCTACCCCATTCCCACCCACCCCCACATCAATATACTCACGGCTATTTCCCTCCTCTTTCAACCTTCACCCAATCTACACCCTAACATTTACGTCACCTCCCTCCTGCTTACACCACCTTCACAAGCTCCTTCATTAAGAGCTTTCCTGCCCTAACATGTTTAATACTTTAAAACCTTCCATTACCCTACTCACCCATACCACCATACTTTTATCTCTAGCCAAAACCATCACCCTACTTACTGTATTCCACTCCCCAACCATTACATCTTCCACATTACCCATAATACCCAACACCAACAGTTTTTTCAACATCTCTCCTTCGCTATTCAACTGTACGATTTTCATCTTTCAAAGATTAAATCCTTCATTATCATAATTAAACCAAAATTATGTTTCAATCCCCTAAATAAGCACCTCTCCATTACTCAATACCTCTCCATCCTTACTTGTCAATACCAGACCCTTTCTATATGCGGTGACATTCACCCCAATCCAGGACCAAACACAAATTTTCCCCATAACCTTCCTTCCAGTGCCAAGAACCTCTGCTTCACTACAATATACGTAGCATTTGTAACAAAACCACTGAATTCCATGCCTGGCTCTCCCATCACTCTCCTGATATTGTAGCACTTACAGATATGTGGCTAAAACCACATATTGCCAATACTGAAAAAATCCATCTCAGATACAATATACTCAGAAATGACCAGCTCCATAAAAAAGGTGGCGGTGTCGCTTTCATCTATTATGCCGCTTTAATCATTACACCATATAACAAAAACCTATACCATCATTTGCTAAAATGGAATTATTACTATGAAACTTCCATATAAACAACAAACAACAATTATGTAATTGCTGCATTTTATATTCCTCCAGGTCAAAATATACCTATCCAGGAAGATCTACTATCCTGGACAACCCTCAATATATCTATCAAAACTATCATTCTCAGTGACACAAACAAACTAGCAAACTCTCACATCCAACTCCCCGGTAAATAGTATAAACTTTCGCAGATTTACACAACTCATTACTGACCCCACTCGTACGGTAAAAAAAAATCTGTGTCAATCCTTGACTGGATACTTGTCTCTCACCCACATAAATTCACCAAGGCAGGAACCCTTCTGAACACCTTTAGTAACCATCTTCCTGCATATACCCATAGAACCCAATCTTAAATAAACAAATCACATTCCTTAAAAACATCAAGAAATTTCACCCAGTTTAATAATCAACTATTTTTGGAGACCCTAAGATCCCATAACTGGTCCCCTACCAAATATCTCCATCTAGATGAAGCAGTTAACTATTTCAACAAAGTCTTCCTGGATATCCTCAACAGTTTCACACCCATACGTACCAAAAAAAATAGAGCCCAACCAGGCACCATGGTTATTTAAAAAAACTAAACACCTACTAACTTCTATGGATAAAGCCTGGAAGGCAAGGCAAAGAAATGGAACCCCACTAAACTATCTTAAATATAAACAACTCTGCAATAATGGCAAAAAGCAAGTCATCAATAATAAAAAAAAAAAAAAGTTATTTCTCCACTAAGCTATCTACTCAATACAATAACCCCAAAACAATCTGGAAAAAGAAGTTATGTACGGACCATAACCTTCCATGTTAGTTGTCCTTCATCTCGCCTTCCTTCCTGCTGTTTGGGTTCGGAGCCAATCCTCGGCTCTGACTCAGCCTACTTCTATAGCTCTAGAGCTTTTTACTGGCTCGAGGCTAACCCTTATCCCAGAATGCCCAGTGTCAGCTACCCAGATCTCATTTGTGATAGCGCACACTAGATATATAAAGTAACCAGTAACCTAAAACTGATTTACCAAAATAACAGATCAGAGTAAACTGTCATAAAATTACCTGGCATGTGAACCAAGAAAAAGGAAATCAGCCAGTGAAACCATAGTGAACTCCTCTCAATTCTCCAGGAAGGGGGAAGGGGGGGCAACGCAAGAAGGAAGGCGAGATGGACAACTAACATGGAACGCTATGGTAGGTACATAACTTCTTTATGTTAAGTTGTCCCATCTCGCCTTGGTTTTTGCTGTTTGGGACAGCGTCCCTAGCACCTAAAGATCCCAGGTGGCTCATTGGAACAGACTCTTCAGAACAGTGGAACCAAAGGAAGACCACATCCACTTTGTAATGAGAGATAAAGGTATGAGGGTTTGCCCAAGTGGCAGCTGCACAAATTGAGTCTATGGGCAATTTAGACTGAAAGGCTACAGACGTGGCTAATGCTCTAGCAGATTGACCTTTCAGTTTTGCTGGTAGATGTTTATGCCTTAACTAATAAATAAAGGCAATGGTGTCAGATAACCATTTGGATAAGGTCACCTTAGAAATTGGAAGGCCTTGCTTACTGTGAGCATAGGAGAGAAATAATTGGTCTGACTTTCTTAGCTCTTTGGTCCTATGGAGGTAAAAAAGTAATAATCTGTGCACATCCAGTTGGTGAAGACCGTATTCTGCCTTGCTGCTATAATTGGGAAAGAAGACGGGGAGATCGATGGATTGATTTAAATTGTTTTCTGAACAGACTTTTGGTATGAAGGATGGGTTGGTTCTAAGCGAAACCCTGTCTTTGTGAAGGACGAACACAGAGTGCTTGGAGTTCTGAAACATGTCTAGCTGAGGTAATAGCAACCAGAAAAAGTGTTTTCCAAGACAGAAATTTTAAGGGACATGAAGCTGCTGGTTCAAAAGGAGACAGAATCAAGAAGTCAAAACTAAACTTGAGATCCCAAGGAGGAGGTGGATCCCTCACTGGGGGTCTAAGAGGAGATGTTCCTCTCATGAAGGCTTTGCAGAGCTTATGAGACATTATGCTAGAATTAAGAATTCCAATATGAAAATTAGATAGGGCTGCCAGTTGTACCCTGATGGTAGCAGCAGCCTCACCTTACTAAAAAAGCTCTGCTAGAAATTGTAGAATTTGGACTGGGGTTTAAAAGGGGTCTAAGTTTCTAGATTCTGTCCAATAAGTAAATCTTTTCCATTTGCTAGCACAAGTCTTTCTCATAGTTGACTTATGGGAGGATACAATAATATCGCGAACTGCTGGGGAGATACTTGGAAGTCTGGCTAAGGCAGGAAGTGGAGAAACCAAGCTGTGAGCTTGAGAGTCTGAAGGCATTGGTGTAACCCGCCTGACTGATGAATCAACAGATCTGGCACTGGGTCCAGAACCCAAGGCTAGTCTAGAAGGTGAAGGTGCAGGAACGGAAACCATATCTGTTGAGGTCAGTAGGGGGCAATGAGGATCATTTTGCAACCCAAAGATTTTGCTTTCTGTATGAGTCTTGGAATTAGGGAAAAAGGGGGAAACGCATAAAGGAGTCCCTGAGGTCAATCGTGGACTAGAGTATCCCTGGGAATTGGACATGGAGGAGGAAGCAGCTGCTGCATTTGTTGTTGAAAGGGGTGGCAAATAGATCGCAGCAAGGCTGGCCCCATTTGTGGAGATAAGGTCTGCAACTTCCTGATTCACTCGTGAGGCACGAGGATAGCCCTGCTGAGCCTGGATTTCCCAGGGATGTGCATTGCTGTCAAAAAAAGTTGGGAGGAAATCGCCCATTGCTATAGCCTGAGGGCTTCTTGACACAAGGGGTAGGACCTGGTCCTGCCCTGCTTGTTGATGCACCACACAACTGACATGTCTGTTTGGATTGCAATAGTCCCGGAAGGAAGAGAGTCTTGAATAGCTTGCAATGCTAGGAGCACTGCTCTCATCTCTAGGACACTGACATGCAGATGGTGCTCGTGAGGCTGCCACATGCTTTGGACTGTCCTGCCTAGATAATGCCCTACCAGGGAGGCTTCCGTGGTTACTGTGGCTACCGAAGGGGGATGAATGAAAGATCTGCCCTGAGTCACCAGTAGGGAGACCATCCACCAAGAGAGGTATCTTTTGCATGTTTCTGTAATCAGGATCATGTGAGACATGGGTAGTTCCTGGAAGGACCACTGCGTGAAGAGAAGCCACTGAAGAACTCTCATGTGGTAACGCGCTTATGGTACAAGAAGAATGGCAGCTGCCATAGAGCCTAGAACTTGCAAGACATGTCTGACTTGGATCTTTTTGCTCTGCATTAGAAATTTCACTTGTTGGCGAATAGAGAAAACTCTTTCCTGAGGTAATCTTGCAAACATCTGTTTTGTGTTTAATTCTGCTCCTATATATGTAACAGATTGACAGGGCAACAAGGCAGATTTTTCGAAATTTACTGTAATGCCTAGTTGGGTGCAGGTTGATAATGTATAATCCCATGCCTCTAAGAGTTGATGCCTGGTAGTAGCAGTTAGGTGCCAGTCGTCTAGATAGGGAAACACCTGGAATCCTTGACGTCTCAGGTGAGCCGTAACTACTGCCATACATTTGGTGAACACCTTGGGGGCTGTGGTGAGACCAAAGGGCAGAGCTCTGAACTGATAATGACTGGCCCCTACCCGGAAGCAAAGAAATCTCCTGGAGCGTCTGTCCATTTTGATATGGTAGTACGCATCCTGAAGATCTATGGAGCACATCCAGTTGTCCTGACCCAGAAAGTGGAGAATGGACTGCAGTGTTACCATCCAGAACTTTTCTTTTTGTACAGATTTGTTCAATCTGCTGAGAACCAGTATTGGTCTCCAGTCCCCTGTCTTTTTTGGTATTAAAAAGAATCTTGAGTAAGTTCCGGATCCTAGTTGGTCTGTGGGGACTTCCTGAACGGCTCTTTTTTCTAAAAGTTTTGAAACTTGAATAAATGCTTAATCCCTTAGATTGGGTGGGACATCTGGGATGGACTTTTTTGACTTTAGAAGGGGTTGATGAAAGGGGATTTTGTAATCTCCGGATATGACAAAGTACCCATTTGTCTCTTGTTAAATTTTGCAAGGCTTCTGGGTACAGGGAAAGTCTTCCCCGAACTGCCTCTAGATGTGAGCAGTCGGGCAACCCTTCAGGGATGCTGGAAGGGTTTGGCAGAGAATGTTTCCCTGTCACTCTGATTTTACGGTCCCCCTCTGCCATGAGGGCGGCATCTGCCACTGTCGTTGTTTCCCTCTCTCCCCCTGGGGGGAAAATCACCAAGTATGTCAGGCAAGGGTCCCCAGGACTTCGAAACCACATCTTTCCACCCTTCTGACCTTTGGGATAAGGTATGTTAGGAGTGGAAAAACGGATTCCCACGGCAAAGAGAGTCTTGCCTTCCTGCTCGCACCTGGTAAGCGTGACTTTCACCTGAGGCCCAAAAAGCGAGGAGTCATCAAAGGGAGTATTTGTGAAGGACGTCTGAAAGGGTTCGGCAAATTGACACAGCCGCAGCCAAGCATGTTTCCTGAGAGCCACTCCTGTACCTGCGGCTCTGCTTGCTCCATCGGCTGCATAGGAAACCAGCCTCATGGAGGAGTTGACTATAGAATTAAAAGTCGCAAGCTGGGAAGCTATTTTGGCTGATGCTCCCTCAGCTGTAGGATCTTGTAGAGTATATCCAAGCTCTTCTAGGAGATCCCTTTGAAGTTGTGTAAAATGAGAGAGATAATTCAGGGACCTCACTGAGGAGGTCGCTGAAGAAAACATTCACTTCACATATCTGTCTATCGTCCTAGACTCTCTGTAAGGTGGATGGACAGAAAAAGAAGTTTCTGCTCTTTCTTGGTGGCTGCTGCTACCACCATGTCATCAACTGGCACACCTTTAGAGAGAAATTGTTCGCCCTGGGGGGCTGTTATGAACTTATTTGGTCTCCTCGGAGTAGGTTCCACAGAATCCGGAGCTGACCAAGCCTTTTGAGCCACTACAAACATGAGTGGATCAAAAGGTGGAGGGTCGGGAACCAAATGCCTCCAGGTATACAGACTCGTCCTTGGTAGGGGCTAGGGAAGATCAGCCACCCCTCTGCCTAAGCATTTCAGGGATGTCTGAAAAAGAAACATCTTCAGAGGGGGACCCCTTCCAATTCATCCAGGTCTGTATCTGAGGTGACAGACTAAGGGGAATCTAGGTGCTTCCTCTTGCACTTCTTCCGAGAAGGCTCCTCTGAGTGATCAGGGAAGGCCTCAGAAGAGGAGGGGTCATCCAATGGGGTGTCCTGAGGCATAGGTTCCCTACGGTTCTGGGCCGGAGGAACAGATGTTGGCACAGGCACCACAAGAAAAGAAGCCGATGGGGTTGATAGTAGGGCTGCCTCAGGGGACAGCACACTCTGCATGACCTCGAAGGTGTCACGATCCCCCGAGGCAAAAAAAGCTCAGGCTCTGAAGAGACGGGAGTCCTTCTCCACGTCAAGGGTGACGGCTCCTAGGCCAATGTGGGAGCAGAGCTCACCTGCGCCGAAGCTCCGAGAGGGAGAGCGGGGTAGGACAAGGGACCGAAGGCACTCCCCCCCCCCCCCCGTCGAGAGAACATCGGCGCCCAGATCCCTAGATGTATGGGACAATCGAGGTGATCGGAGCCGACGTCAGAACCAAAGAGGAGGGGAACGGCACGGTCGGTTATCCGGCTCCAAACTAAGTGTAGTCAGAGGAGGAATGGAGATGGAGGTGCATGCAGTTGCAACCTAAGGTGGGCTGGAAAATAATTTCGCAAGGGCCTGTCATTTAAGCAACCTGCTGACTACTCTCTCCATGTCTTGATCTGATAACCTGGAGGATCGAGAGGAGTGGGATGAAGAGCGATGACTGCATTCACTTCCTAATAAGGGTGACTGTGGCACCGAGCGGATCGGTTCCAATGAAGGAGACCTTGCTCGCTCGTGGCTCCGAGGTGGCAGTTGGAGCCGAGGTAGGAGATGACTTGTCGATGCTAGTTGGCACTGACAAACTTGGTTCTTCAAGCCCAGGAGTCGGTTCCGAGGATGGAGCCGACCACTTGACAGACTTAGAGGATTTCACTGGCTGAGAGCCTTTAGCCGGGGAATCCTGTGGTTTCAATAATCCTTGAAGGATTAATTTGTTTTTGCACTCCTGCATAACCCTTGGACTAAATGCATGACAGATAGAGCAGGAGTCATGCAGGTGCACAGCCCCTAAACAATAAATACAGCTAGTGTGCCCATTTGTCAGAGACATTTTCTGACAGCATGAGTCACACTTTTTGAAGCCAGAAACTTTGGCCTCTTTAGACATGTTACACTACTATACTAAAAAACAAACTTTTTTTTTTTTTTTTTACAGTTAAGGTACAGAAAGGAGAGCCTCTAATTTAAAAGGCTGTCCTAAGGGGGGTGGACTCTTTAATTTAAGCAAGTTCAGGGGAAACAGAAGGCCTGCGAGATATGGAGCGACGGCCAACAAAGCTATAACACACAGAAGAAAGGCGATAAGGGATAAAAAACTATATCTAGACAAAAACTTGACAAATTTTAAGAATAAACAACAATTATAATCATAGAAAAAACTATACTAAACCTGAGCCAGTAATGAAGTAACCTCAGAGCTGAAGTGGCAAACGAGATCTGGGTAGCTGATGCTGGGTATTCTGGGATAAAGGTTAACCTCGATCCAGTAAATAGCTCTCAAGCTATAGAAGTAGGCCGAGTCGGAGCCGATGATCGGCTCCAAACCCAAACAGCAAGAACGAAGGCGAGATGATACAACTTAACATCTGTATTTCTTCTCCTAAATCCCGACACTCAGCACAACCCTACCCCCTCACCTGACAAAGACCCTCAAGAAATCGCTCAAGCTTTCAACTCTCACTTTATCAACACTATCCAAAAACTTATTAAGGACTTCTCTCTGCAAACTATCAATAGTAAAAATGCTAATACTCCCTTCTAACCATCAATCTCATCTCAACTCCCCCAACAATTCTACATCAAAAAATATCCCAAGTACTCCTCTATTTACTATACAACTGGTCCCCACCTCGCTAGTGCGCAAACTGCTCTCTAAACAAAACCCATGCTCCCCTTCTTCCGATGACCTACCACCTCAATACTTAAAACTAACAGCAAACACTATAGCTTTTCCTGTGAACATTCTCAAACGATCACAGAATATGTCCCACAGCTCTGAAAAAAATCAATTACCTCCCTCCATAAAGGCAGTAACACCAGTGATCTCTCAAACTATAGGCCCATTTCTATACTTTCTCCAGTATCAAAAATCCTAGAAAAGTGTATTCATTCCAAACTGCAAAAACATCTCAAAAAATAACTTACTTGCATCCACCCAACATAGTTTTTCAGCCATCTCACAGCATTATAACAGCCTTACTGTCATTACCAACACTGTATACAAAGCTCTTGATGATGGGCTACTTACATCAGTCATCCTGCTAGACCTATCAAAAGCATTTGATACAGTTAGGGTAAATATCAGAAAAAGAGGGGGCTCCCGCTGGGGGGTGATCTTGGGGACTTCTCTGGCGGGCTGACCCTGGACAAGCATGATGGGCTCAATACTCAAACCCGATGTGGGACAGTGGGAAGGAACAGAAATAAGAGAAGTCTGATCCATGTGAGAAGAGAAACCCCTTTACACAACCAGGAGAGCCGACGGACACGATGAACTCCCCTCCCTCTGAGCACAAACAGCTGACCAAGAGATGAAGGTAACAACCCTGAAGCCACAGTATCAGACAGAATCAGTCTTGAGCTGTCAAAAGCCAAAGCACTGAGGAGAAGGGACAGATCCGACAAACAGAATGATACCCCTACCCTTGGATCCAACGCTGACCTCTCAGATCTGAGACCCACTCTGACCCTACAACATCGGAGCAGAGCTGGTCAGTGTAACTGTCGGAGTTGAGGAAGGGAGCTACCTCGGTTCCAACACTGACTCTACCTGGTATCTAGGATCCTGAGACTCTGAAGTAATTGGTCGGATTGGAGGAGGACACTGGCCAGTTTTGGCAGGAAAACTCACGGACCCGAAGGCGGACAGAGTTGACAAAACCCCTATTTGAATCTGAGTTCTGAGGAATTCCGCATCATCCTGTCCAGGTCCATATCGGAGAAACTACTAGAGAATCTGGAGGAAGTAGATGAAGCAGGCCTCGAATGTCTCTTAGGAGTTTGTAATAACTCTGCAGGTAAGGCTGATGAAAAAATCCTGATTGAGTATTCAGGAGTCTGGCTCTTAGCTGTAGGATCCTTAAACTTAGGACCCTAACAAATAGGACAGGAAGACGCAAATGTTCTCGCCCTAGGCAGTATACATATTTCTAATATGTGTCTGAGTATGAATTTTATGAGAACAAGCAAAATAGTGCTTAAAACCTAAAGGTTTATTTGACATCCTAAAGCTATCACAGAAGAAAAGAAACAGTTTGCTGAAAAATATCAACAGCAATTGTCTGACAGGAAAACAGGCAAACTAGTACAAAAAGGGAAACTCAATAACAGTCTCACCCAACAACTATAAACAATATAAACAATGATTTAAAGTATTTAAACATACACACCCACACCCACTTGAACTAACAAATGCATTCTAATCAGAAAGGCCCTGACAAGAAAATGGAGAGGGAGAAGGAAAGGCGAAGAGAGACCCTAATGCCTTTGAAAAAAACTGACTGGGAGGGAAGGTAAAATGAGAAACAGATGAGGTGTCTAAAAGAGAGAGAAATATAGAAAATGGGGGACAAAAACTTAGCTTAAACTGCTTGCAGTCACTCAAGATCAGAAATCCGAGTCTGTTTGCAGAGGAGGCAAATGAAATTTAAGGAGGCTATAGAGAGGGTAGAGGGAGGAGTTGAGACTATGATCCAAGTCTGTAAAATGCGGTGGAGTCGGAACCAAGGGTCGGACCTGAGATCTAAAAGTGAGGAACAATGACAAGGACATCAACAGATCAGGTTATTTGGACCATAATATGATTAGCATACCGTGTATCGATTCAGTACAGTGTACTGTATATATAAATATCTATTAAAAAAAAATTCTGTAAGACTGTATAAAATATATTCACAGATAAGGGCAATAAAATAAATGGATGCTATGAATATGGTAGCATCAGTTTATTAAATACTAAAGCAAAACCTGAATTAATAGTTTATGTAACAGCTAGATCAACAGTATTTTGCACCATCATTCTGAATGAAAGAAATAGGATACAAATTGACAAAACTGTGTAGTAAGCACCAAGATATTTTATTAGTAACATATATTTGTAGGTTTTGAGACTTGAAACTGTGTAGTTCATTAAATTATAATGTATGCATATTCACTGGGGAATCAAGAAGGTTCACCATGTGTGAGGATTGCACTGTGCTGTGTGTTTTGCAGTTGTTTGACATAAATGTTTGGCACATATGTGAAACAAAAAATGAAGATTTCCAAAAATTCTCAGGCAAAGTATGCAATGGTCCTCATGAAGATTAAGAAAAAGGAAGTTATGTACTCACCGTAACATTCCATCTGAGATATCCATCTTCATTTATCCTTGACCAATGGGTTCGGTTCCGAGCATTGCAACAGTCTCGGCCATTTCCACAGCTTGCGCAGGCAAAAAAGTCTCAACCTCAACACTACCCACAATGCATCTCTCCCAGCTTCCTCAGTTGGAGTTTGCAGATTAGAGCTAAACAGACATAAGGAGAGAAAGCCTAATGAAAACATATCTGCTATATGAAAGTATCAAAATAAGGAGGAATGTGTCCTATCCGTTCCAGCAAAGAACTTTAGCAAGGCCAGGGGAAAGATGGAGGGAAGTCGAAGATAAATGAAGTTGGACACCTCAGATGGAACGTTATGATGAGTACAGAATTTCTTTACCTGAACTTGTTAATTTTTATTTTATCCTTGACCAGTGGGACAGAGTCCCCAGCTACCTAGATCTTGGGCAGACTCAGGGAAGGACATTCCTGAGCAACAATGAACCAAAGGATGCTCTTCCCCTAGAGACCAAGTCCAATTTGTAATGAGTAATAAAAGTGTGAGGGGGAAGCTCAAGTAGCTCCTGCACAAATGTCATCCACAGAAGCTTGAGATTGAAAAACTGTTGATGTAGCCATGGATCTTGAAGAATGAGCCCTTACCTTTCGAGGCAAATCAATATTCTTTCTGTCATACATAAAAGCTATACAGTCTTTTAGCCATCTGGCCAAAGTTACTTTGCTGACTCGTTCGCCAATTTTGGTACTGGAAAAAGATGCAAACAATTGGTCTGATATTCGATAATCTTTTGTTCTGTGCAGGTAAAAATGCAATTGTCTACAAACATCCAATAAATGAAGTGTGTATTCTCCTTTATTTGTAAAATTTGGAAAGAATACTGGAAGGTTAATAGCCTGACTAATATTAGTGTCCTATACTACCTTAGGAAGAAGAGGGATTTGTCCCTAAGGCAACTCTGTCATTATGAAAAGCACGGCGGTTTGCAACATAAGCTTGTAATTCTGAAATCCTTCTGACAGAAGTTATTTCCACAAGAAATAAGAAAGATACGTATCTGAGGTCACATTCAAAAGAAGGTTCAAATGGAGGTTGAACACTAGACTAATACTAGAGTAAGGTTCTAGGGAGGAATAGGATCCTTAAAGGGGGGTTTTAACAAGAGTTCCTTTCCAAAATGCCTTGCATAACTTACGAGAAGCTAGAGAATTATCCCCAATGCCATTACGAATGTTTGAAATCAGTCAGCTGAATTTTAATAGTAGGAGGAGGGGACTCCCACATAAAAATGAGAGAAGAATTCTAAAATCTTTTCAATAGGCACTGTAAGGGGGGGGGGTAAATATTCCTCTCAGGACCAAAAGGTACATCTGTTCCATTTACTCATAGAGCTTGCGGCTGGATGGCTTCTGAGAGGCTAGTAAAATTCTCTGTACTGGAGAGGGAAGGTTAACTTGCCTGGCAATTAATGGAACTGGAGAAACCATGCTGTCAGCTTGAAGTTCAGAAGACTTGGGTGAATGAGGTTTGCTGGATGACAGGGGAGGTCTGGAGTTGGATCCTGAGGCCAAAGAGTTTTTATCAGGTAAGGCCAGAGAAAGGTGAACCATATTTGTCGCAGGTAATGAGGATTATTCTGCTCATCAACCTTAGGGCATTCTGAATGAACTTCAGAATTAAGGGAAGTGGAGAAAATGCACAGAGAAGGCCGGTGAGCCAAATGTGTAAAACAGCGTCCCTGGGTGACTTCCCCAGTGGGGGGATTAGAGCAAAGTATTTGCTGCACTTGGTGTTGAGGGGCGAGGCAAAAAGGTCGAAGCAAGGCTGCTCCCACTGGTGGAAAATCATTTCTGCCATTTTCGGACTGAGGGACCACTCCTGAGGTAGAAGGATAGACTGCTCAATTTGTCTGCTATTACACGATCTCCCCGGAATATGCATTGCTATCAGAAACTGGATGGAAGAAATTGCCCACTGCTACACTCTGAGCACGTCTCAACCTAAGAGGGTAAGATCTGGTTCCCCCTTGTTTGTTGATGTACCAAACTACAAACATGTTGTCTGTCTGAATCGCAACAGTCCTTAGAGGGAGAACAGTTTGAAAGGCTTGCAACACTAAAAGCACCACTCTCATTTCTAGGATGATATGTAGACTGGCCTCGATGGAAGACCAAGTATCCTCAACAGTCCTACCCAGATAATGAAATACCACCCCATCTGGGGGGGCATCCATGGTCACTACAGCCTTGGGCTGTTGTAGGACAAAAGAGCGACTTAAAACAATGTCCTCCAAGTGCATCCACCAAGCTAGATCTTTTCTGCAAAGACTGGTAATGAAAATCTCATCTGACATAGGCTGAAGTATAGACCACTGAGTTGCAAGTACCATTGAAGAATTCACATATGCAATCTTGCCAAGGAAACCAGAGTTAAACGCTGCCACAGAACCCAGGGCTTGTAAAACTAGACGGGTTGGTACTTTCTTCTCATGCTGTATCTTTTGAATTTGCTCTCGGATTTTTTTGTAATCTCACTGGAGGAAGGGAGGCTATAAATGTACTTGTGTTATTTTACTCTTATGAACTCTAAGCTCCGAGTTGCATTCAGGTGATATTTTTCGTAATTCACTAATTCCTAGATTGAAATAAGTTTGTAGGACATAATCTCTCACTATAATCAACAGATGTCAGGTCAAAGCAGTGATAAGCCAGTCGTCCAGATATGGAAACACCCAGAATCCTCACAGTCTCAAGTGAGCTGCTACTACTGCCATGCACTTGGTGAACACCCTGGGGGCTGTGGTGAGACCAAAGGGCAGAACTCTGAACTGCTAGTGACTGGCTCCCAACCTGAAGTAGAGAAATCTTCAGGAGTGTTTGTCCATTTTATGTGGTAGTACGCATCCAGAAAGTCTATTGAACACATCCAGTCGTCCTTCTTCAGAAAGCGAAGAATGAACTGTACTGTGACCATTCGTAACTTTGTTGAACGGATTTGTTCAATAAGCTAAGATCCAAAATAGAGTCTCCAGTCCCCTATCTTTTCTGGCACCAAAAAGAATCTTGATTAAGTTCATGACTTTAACTGGTCTGGTGGGACTTCTTAGATGACTCTCTTTTTCTAACAGTCTCTGGATCTCTAGGACTGCTGGTTACCTCTGACTGGGTGGAACATAGCCGAATCTTCTGGGAAAGGGAGGGGGAAGAGAAAAGGGTATAACATAGCCTCTGGATATAATCCTCCGCACCCATGTATCCAAAGTAATTTCTATCCAGGCATTTAGGTGCAAGGAGAAGTGCCCACGACTGTTGCCAGAGGAAGGCAATCAGGCTTCCCTTCAGGAATGCTGATAGGGTTTCCCTGTAAATGAATCTCTGAAACCCTGGTTTGGCAGGCCAGCTCTGCCATGTGGGCTCCATCTTCCATTAAATTCCCCCCTCTGCCCCTGGGGGAACTTTCACCATGTGTGTTTTGTAAATGCTGTCTGGATTTTTTGAACCACATTTTTCCACCCACTAATTCCTGGAAAAGGGTCTTTGAGAAGCGGATAAATGTATGCCTATGGCAGAATGGGTCTTTCCACCTCTCTCACACTTGGATTATGTTTCTTTAACCTTTGGGACAAATGACAATTTGTCAAAGGATGCACTGACAAATGAAGACTTAAATGGCTCCGCAAAGTCAAAGTCACATCCAAGTACGTCTCCTTATGGCTATGCTTGAACCTGGTGCTCCGGTAGTCCTTTTCTCTGCATGTGAAATCAGCCTCAGGGACAAATTTGGTACAGACTCCATGGTAGCTGAGAGGAACTTTGTCTTTTACCAGGGTATCCGAGAGCTCCTGATCAGATCCCTTTGAAGCCTAATGAAATGTGCCAAAAAATTCAGACCATAGAGCAAAGGTCGATGAAGCATAAATCCGCTTGCCGTACCTATTCATCACCTGGGACCCTCTACTGGGCGGATGGATAAAGGAACTTTCCTCAGGCAGTTCCTTTCTGGTGGCCACCGCTATGACCATGGTATCTACTGCTAGAGCCTTTGCCCAAAATTGTTTATCTTCTGGAGGGGATAACATTTTATCTGGTCTCCTGGGAACAGGTTCAATGGAGTGAGGAGCTTTCCACGCCCATTTAGCAATCAATTGGATAAGTTCATCAGTGGGCAGAGTAATCCAAGAGAGAAAGAGATGAATGTGAAAAGCCTGCAGGTATACTGATTCTTCAAGAGTAGGGTTTTGGGACATCCAATCACCTTCCTGTTTCACAATTTCCAGGATGTCTCTAAAGAAGACATCATCAGGAGGTGATCTGGGGGGGTCCTTCCTCGTCATGAAAATCAGTATCTTCTGTGATATGATTCCTGTGGGGAATCTAAGTGCTTCCTCTTGCACTTTTTCTTCATAGGTAGGTACTAGGCTATTAGCCCTAGGACCTACATAAGCCTAGCTAAAAAGGTACCCTGGCTTTTGCCACCCAAGAAAACAGGGAGAATTTCTAGAGAGGCATCTGAAAAAGAAAGAATCTGAATCTGAGTGTCCTGAGGTTTTACACTCACTGCCCCTATGGAGGAGCTGGCTGGAGAACTGGATTAGAGGAAAGAACATGCTTCGAGGACGGAGAGGTCAACTGATTGGCTTAGCCAGCCAAAGCCCTCTCCATGGCCTCAAAGGCTGGCCCTGCAGAAGAGGGAAGGGAGCCCAGAACCGAGTTCACTCCCCGCTCAAACGAGAAAACTCCCGGAGACAGAAGTCTGTGCCAAGCTAACCCTAGCTAAAGCCCCAAGGTGCAGGGATGGCTCCAAAAAAAGAGGCGTCAACTCCTGCCCCTCACGGCTGACAAGGCAGCTATGGCTCCAGGAAGTCTCTGGGCCAGACATAGTCGAAGAACTCAGAGCTTGAATCAGTGCCAAAGTCACTGGAACTATAAGGACAACTTGAAGACCTAAGAGGAGGAGCAGTCAATGGGGTAAAGGAATGTTCAGCACCCGAATGTGTAGGAGTCGAGGGGGCACCTGAAATTCCTCTCGCCCATAAATTATTTTCCACCAGTCCCTTCATGTCAGTCTATGCCAGGCTTTTGCTGGAAAGGACAGAAGACAGAGAAGGAGACTTGGGTCTATGTAGGAAGACTTTTGGCAATTCCCCAGCAAAAGGATTGATAAATGGGGAATATAGACATCTAGGTGGCTTGCCACGTAGAAATACTTGGCGCCGAATCAGTCGGTACCTAAGCAATGCTTGGAGTTTGGATCTGAGGAACTGAGCAATCAAACTGAGTCGGCGCCGAAGGTTTGGCTGAAGTGGTGAGTGTTTTTGCAGACATCACAGTATCAATATTCGCTGCAGCCAAGGAACTTTTTGGCACTGACGATTTTACTTTCTTAACAGTTGTCACTGGAGAAGAAGGCACAGACATGCTTCTCTTCTTGGCCTTCCCAGAGGGAGGAGAAGAGGAAAAAGACGAGATTATCAGTTTTACATTCTTTCGCACGTAAAGCTTCATCGAAGGCGGCAGGAAATAAACCCTTTAATATGGTTTTATTTTTTCCTTCAACTAAGGTTCGATGACTGAAGACATGACAAATGCTGCAATCTTCCTGCAGATGATGTGGTCTACAACAGTATACACACAAGGACTAAGTCTGAAGAAGGAATTTTCTGGCCACATTGTTGACATTTTTTAAAGCCAGAGGGGTGCTTAGGTTCGTCAGCCATACTACCAAGAACACTCTCACCACACACACACACACACACACACACACACACACACACACACACACACACGGAAATACAGCAATAACAAGTTGTATGGACACAGAAAGGTCAAATACACGTCTATATCATGTTATTGAAAGTTTACTTAATCGAATCAATAAAGATCAAACTTTATTGATCGATTAAGTAAAACATCGAATAACGTAAAAAATTTAAAAAAAAAAAACAAATTGCGTAGGCAGGGGGGCAAGCCGCTCTGCACCCCCCACACCCCCCCTACTTAAATATACCAACTCCGAGACCGCACTACATTGAGGTAAACGGAAATCTCCCCTTACAGAGATTTCCGTTAACTTGCACTGTGTTCTTCACTTTCGATATTGTTGTGCCGACAATATCAGACTCGATATTGTCAGCTTACGACAACGTGAAGCAGACCCTCAAATACAATCAATATAAAGTTTGAATTTTTTTTAAACTAGAGAAATGGGGGGGGATACAGAAATGAGAGAAATCTACCACCAATGCTAGGAAAGAAGTACACAAAGTGTGCGGAAAGGGAAAGAAATGCCAACAATGGTAATAATGAGTTTACACATGTAGCTAGGGGAGAAAAAGGTGAATTAAGACTAGTAAAAGACAAGTAAATAGCAGTAAATAAACCGACTTCGCTTGACAGTGAAGGCTAACACGTCTATCCAGTAAAGCAGCAAACGAAATCTGTGTTAACTGGGACAGAGGCATCGTGAGTAGGGTTGAAGCCTGAAAAGCTTTTAGCTTGTGTGAGCTGTAGAAACGGCAGAGCCAGTTCCGATGCTCAGAACCAAACCCATTGGTCAAGGATAAAATGAAGATTGACAACTTCAAATTAAAGGACATTAACAACACTATGAAGTATAGGGATAAAGCCCTGACTATCACAAGGACAACCCAGATTTGACTGGTGTCTCCAACATATGTGGTCTTGGCAGAGGAGGATGAGCGTGCCCATGCTGGCACGAAAGGAGGGAGAGACATATGCACAGGGCATACAACATGGCTAGATTTCCTTACTGGAGGCAGGAAAACAACCACAAAATGCTTCCTTGGGGTAGGCAGGGCAGTTTGCGGATTTGCTGACTGTAAAAAGTGAGGAGCGGATTGGCACAGTTCACCCACTGTACACTCCTTGAAGAATATATAGGGGTCAGGATAAAGTATATAAAAAAAACATCCAAAATCAGTATAACAAGGACCATGGACTCCTTATCTTCTCACCAACTCCAACTTTTACCAGAGTTAGTCCAGGGGAAGCCAAAAGTGGTAAAAAGATGCCACAATTTAGGAGAGGTTATTTGGGGTCCACTGACATTCAGCTGCAGGAGACAAAAAAGAGGGCAAAAAAAAACAGGTGTAAAGTAGTATGTGTTAAACACTTCTTTCTTGCCTGCAAGAGTAAGTATCTTATTAAACTAATTCATTTACTTATTTTACTTATTTTGTGCCATTTTTGGCTCCCTGCAGCTGACCATGAGCTCTTCTCTGGGTTTCTCCTTGATCAGTGGTTCTACCTAATCTATCTACCCATGCTTGGGGCCAGTGAGGAAATCAAGGCTTCCCAGGGCAGTATCACAATGCTGCTAAGCAGTCCTTGTTCCCTAAGGGCCAATACCTAGTGCACAGCCATACCGTCTCAAGGAAAGGCATACAACAGGCTATGAAGGCTTATTATCCGCACTTCCCTTTGAGACTCCACCATAACCATGCCCTCCCTTTGGACACCCCCCTAAAGTACATCCCTGGTTGTACACAGGATCAACCAGAAAGACAGACGAATCACGGACATACCCATCCTCTCTGACTATACCATCAAGTGTCCAAGATGCTACCTGAATACCAGTCAGGTGGCTTGCACTCAAGGCTTTATCCCTCCATTATGTTGATGTTCGGAGTGCCCAAGATTCATAAAAATCTTGTAGACCCTCCGATGAGGGCACTTGTCGATGGTAGGTCCTCGATGACTCATCCTTGCTCTCGCCTTATTGACTCTATTTTATCAAAATATTTATGGCGTATTCCAGGACTATGTAAAGATTCCTGGTCGTTTTTACATCAAATCAATGACATTCCCTTCAATGGTATGGATAATTTCCTTACCATTGATGTGGTAGACTTATACACCTCGATCCCCCATTTGGAAGGTGTTGAGTGGACTGGCTTACTATTAGAGGAACTTGGAGCAACTAAAAATGAGATTCAATTAGTGACAGAATTGTTAGACATCGTCTTGACATCGAATTTCTTCCTTTTCTGTAATGACCTCTTCCTACAAAAGCGAGGAGTAGCGATGGGCTCGCCCTGTGGGGCGAGCGTTGCTAATTTCTTTGTAGGATATTGGGAAAAACATTATTTAAGGAATAGGACTGATTTGATGAATCAAGTCCGTTTCTATACCAGGTTCCTTGACGATGTCTTCATTCTTTTCCATGGTGATTCCTCTGAAGCCAATACATTCGTGTTGGAACTTAATGCTACCACCTCCTTTCTTAATTTTACTTTTAATTTTTCGTATTTAGAGATCGACTATTTAGATGTCAGACTTATAAAGGACAATGTTAGGGAAGAGTATTTGGCCAGTATCTATAGAAAGCCGACATACTGCAACTCCTTCCTGCATTTCTCCAGCGCACACCCCTTCAAACAAAAACGTTCTATTGTAAAGGGACAATTGGTGCGTGCAGGAAGGATGTGCAGCACTCTAAGTGATTTCAATACAGAATGTAATTTCCTCAAGGAAATGTTTTCAAGTAGAGGCTATCCTATTCCTCTTTTAGAGGAACTTATAGATGAGGTATCCAATAAAAGAATTTCTGGATACTATCAACCTCTTCTAAGTGAAAAAGTGACTAAGCAAAGGGGAATAGAGGATGGTGTGGTCAATGGTACCATTCAGACCACCAGTCTACATATTCCAGTACAACTTCCTGATGACGAAAGGCATTTCAATTTGAATTTTATTACAACTTTCACACTTGACTCATGGGCCATTTGGGCCATAATATCTAAAAACTGGCATTTTATAGCCAATGACAGTTCCTTAACTAACAGGTTGGGGATGACTCCTGGAATTACATATAGGAGGGGAAACAACTTGAAGGAACTAACACAAAGGAACTTTAACAGGGATAGCTATAATAGACAAAAAGGAATGACTATTTGTGGTTTTTGCAATTGGTGTAAACTGGTAAAAATAGGAAATAGCTTCACTATCAATAACATTTCATATAATATTTACCATAAATTGAATTGTGAAACAAAATCAGTGATTTACATTGCTTTTTGCAAATGCTGCAGTAGTTTTTATATAGGGAAAACCGATCGAAGACTTCGTGATCGAATTTATGAGCACGATTATGCTATTAGAAGGGGCAATTGTTTAAATGCCTTAGCAAAACATGTGGCGTCTTCTCCTGGTCACAGTTTTGAATTCATGGCCATAGATCACATCCCTTCCACAATTAGGAGAGGGCCTTTTTCCCTGTTATTAGAATATTTAGAGTTAGAATGGCAATTGAGACTTGACGCTTTTAGAGTGCCAGGATTGAATGAGAGCTGTAACATCTCAGCTGTCCTAAAGCTAAGAAGTTATTTGAGATAGCCAAGAGTATTTTATTTTCATTTTTATTTATTCGTTTACTTGTTTATTAATTTCATGTACTTTAGTTATATTATATTTTATTATATCAATCATGCATATATATATATATTTTTTATTTTTCCATAATATATTTTTTATGCTAGTCTAATATAAGGTGTCCATTAGATTTTAGCAGATTTAGACTGTTTTCTAGCGGGTTTGTATTCAGCCCAGATTTTAATTTTATTTTTGTATTTAATTTGTTTATATCTAATGTATATATACATATATATATTTTAAATTAGGGAAACAAATTTTATCTCACTAACAAGAGTTAATTATTTAGCTGATGTATTAGCAATGTAATCATGGTTCATTATGTCATTTCCTGCCTTCCTGTTATATTAAGGCAGGTAATGGGGTTTAATTGTATTCTGATGAAGCTACAAGTGACTTGTGGCGAAAACGCTGGATTATTGTATAAATAAAAAGTTGCGTTAAGTACTTTCTGGCTCTCTGCTGTTTTTCCAAGGTTGCCGTGGCTTTGTGGTTTTTATTTATCCCTCCATTAAACTGGCAGAGGCTATTCTTGCTAGTGCAGTTCTATTGTAAATATCCATTTTAGCATAATGTAGTATGAGCTCCACCTATAGAATTTACTCTGGCAGGAAAGAACTCTTATTTCCAAGACATAAAATGTATTAACAAATCTTGCAAAAAACAAATAAACAATAAGAATCAATGCGTAAGACTCTTAACACCCATATGGAATAACAACCGAATATTTTAAGGTTCAGACCAGTCATCAGCTATAAAATAAGAGAAAACCTACTGCTCACTTACAATAGAGTGCAAAAGCATCCACCTTCATCAGCACAGGTCCACTGCAAATCCACCTTAAGTGAAAGAGGGAGCGTGCTTAGCAGCCAAACAACTTTTCCAACAGTTATTACAGTCATTACCTCACAAAAATACTCTCTATTTCTAGGTAAAATTTCAAGAAGCAACCTCAGCCATTAGGATGGAAAAGTAGGTACAGCCTGATGGCATACATTAATAAAGCCCTAACTACTGCCTAGGCGACCAAGGAACATTTAGCAGCCTGGGTGACCAATGGTACTGACAAGGAAAATGGACAGTGCTTATTCTAGCGGAAAAGCGAGGTGGCTCCCAGCCAGCAAAGTCTGCTACTTCTGTGTTGAGGGACGGAGTCCTCAGGGCACCAAAGCAGGGGCTAGTATACTTAGGAGTATGCACTGTGGCTGCCAAAGCCAGTGCTGGTAGCTCCTGTACCACATGTGAGTGACTGCTCATGTCTGGATATGGGGAGAAGTATCAGATGCCAGTGCAGTGATACAGGTGTGTGCATCAATGCCAAGGGAGAGAATAGGGCCCAATTACAAAATCTGTCACTGATGGAATACTAGTAAAAGAAGAAATGTCCACAATGACTGCTCTGACATGTTCTACACAACAGCTTTAGAGTTATACTAAACAGAAAAACATACAGCCTTTAAATTTTGCAAACAAGTATACTACATTCTAATTTACAGGTCAAGATGTAATATATCAACAATCATTAAATGCATTTCCATGCATATTCAAATGGAGTTTTCAAAGACAAGACAAGGATGCATAAACAAAAGTTGTATATTTACCACAAAGCTAAATCTGTACTAGCTTGTTTTCAACCAGTTTAACCTTTAAGCCACCAGATTTGACCTTGGCAACTTTTTGGAAGTTGTGGATCTAGGTCTTTGACTCCACCCCCAGCCATAACTCCCTGTTTCCCAAAATACCTTATATTGAATTTGCCTGCTCAGAACCAGATTATTATTCAGCAAGCAGCATAAACATCACAGCCTATAGAATTTAATCCTCAGCGACTTCAATTACCCCTTAAGTAGACTAACAGTGGATATCCACAATGTTTCTTAAATTGGGTTGAAGAGAATTTCCTGGATCACACTGTCTCAAATTTCACAGGGATGGTAATATCCTGAACCTAGGTTCTCCCAAGCTCTGCCTTGGATGACCCCTCATTCATTAAGTCAGAGCACAAACTGGTTACACCTTTTCCATTAAAACATCTATCTCCCTGATATCCACCACAACCACCCCCTTTACAGACTTCAAAAAAGCAAACATTTTACAATTATATGAAGAAATCTGAAAATTCAGCCAAGTTAACGCCGCAGTAGATATGTGAAGTGCAGCCACCTACTTCGAGAATTTTTATGCACATCAAAGCCAAACACAATGGCAATTTAAACAAACCACCCTTGTGGTTGGTAGATATTAACAAATTATGCAGCAGAAGGAAGGAACTGCTTAGACTACTGTGAAAAGTCAGAATCTCGCATCACAAACAGGATGCAAAATGGGGTCTATATTATATCCTCAAGTTTTAAACAGCGAACGCTATCTACAGCGAAATGCCGTACAACAAACTGTAAAAAGTGAGATCGCACTACAGTAAAGATCGGAAAATTTGCCCTTTCCTCACTGTAGTGCAATCTCAGAGTCGGTATATATAATTAGCAGGGGTTGGGGTGGGGGGGGGTGCAGCCTGCCACGATAGCGAATTCAATGCACAACATTTTCACTGTAGACAGCGTTCGCTGTTTACACCTTTAGAGGATGTAATACAGACCAGCAAAATACTTTACCAAAAAATTGAAGGTAGCTATAAACACAAACAAAACATCCCATGCACACAGGCTAGCTAGCTTAGGGTGGTAAAAAATTGAGTAATTCACATCACTGCTCTCAACTTATTTCATAAGTTCATAGGGTGGTACTAGGCTATCGGCCCTACAGCCTATAACAAGCCTAGCCAAAACAATTCCCAGGCTATTTCTTCCCACACTATTTACTTCCCTGGACCCCTGTCTAGCAGGGCGAATGACGTGATCCCAGGGGTGAATTTCCTTTCTCCCATCCAATCCTCAAGGTTCCTTTTGAAGAAGGCCAAAGAGGCACTCTGCTTGACATGTATGGGCAATCTATTCCAGTGTCTGGGGAGTCTCTGTGTCAGGAACCTATCCCTCCAGCATGTTTTGTTTATTGTGATGACAAGGTTTAGATCTCTGGAGCATGTGGCTCTGAGGGATTGGGATTTCTTTAAGTGTAGCATGTTCAACAGCTCTGGGTTTGACATGACCTTGTGTGTTAAGCAGAGATCACCTCAGAGTAGACGATATGTGACAGAGTATAGCTGGAGTTTTTTAAGGCGGTCAGCATAGGGCATCTGCTTTTGGCCTGTGATTTTTTTAGTGAGGTATTTCTGCGGCCTTTCCAGTTGTTGCAGATGTATTGAGTGGTACATATCAAATGGGGTGTTGTATTCTATAATAGGTCTAATGAGGGATGAGTACAGTGGGACAATGACCTCCTTTTTTCTGTATGAAACGTCCTTAGTGATGAGGTGTGCCACATAGAAGGATTTCCTGACTGTTGTGGCGATATGGTTACTGAAGGTGAGACCACTGTACACCTGTGTCCCTAAGTCTCTTATCACACTTTCGGTGTTTAGTTTACTGCCACCTATGTGGTAATTCACGGGTACATGTTTTTTCCCAAAGGGGATAATTATACATTTCTTGGCATTGAGCTTGAGCCCATGGCTCTGGCACCAAGCATCTGTTTTTGTAAGGCCGTTTTGTACAGTGTCCACATCATTTGAGGATTCAATAATGGCTCCCAGTTTGCAGTCATCTGCGAACTTTGTTAGCCAGAGTCCCTTAGTGTTGGCCTGTACTTCAGAGAAGTAGATGCCAAACAAGAGAGGTCCCAGGAGTGAACCCTGAGGTACTCCAGTTGTCACTTGTCTGGAACTGGATTTGGAGTCAGCTACTTTTACAGTGTGGGTTCTGTCAATAAGCCAGTTGGCAACCCATCGAGTGATGTAGGGATTAATGCCCAGCTTAGTAAGTTTATCTATGATTCCAGACTGGGGGATGGTGTCAAAGGCCTTGGCGAGGTCCAGATAGGCTGTGTGGACTGCCTTACCTTTGTCCACGGCTGTGGAGACTGATTCAAAGAAGTCAATCAAGTTCAGGAGACAAGATCGGCCCTTCATGAACCCAAACTGGGTGGGGTCCAGTGTTTGAAGGTTGCCAATGTATTTGTTTATAAGTTCCATGATAATACGTTCCATAGCCTTAAAGATCAGGCTCGTCAGACTGATGGGGTGGTAGTTCCCAGGATCCAAGGTGGATCCCCCCTTGTGGAGTGGGATAACTGTAGCTGTATGCCACTCAGTGGGCACAAAGCCTGAGGTGAGGGTATGATTAAACATGACACTTAGGTGAGGTGCCAGTTCATCATGTAGTTCATGTAGTTCACAACCCGGGATGTCATCTGGTCCCATGGATTTTATCTCTGTGGCTGTTACTAACATCATTTGGCAATCTTCCGGTACTGAGATGGGCCATTTAGGGGGTGTGGGGGGGTGAAGTTGGCACTGCACTGATCTGCCAAGATATTGGCAATATCCTTGGGATCAGTATATTTAATGCAATTCTGTTGTAGCTCAGAGCAGATCTGAGCATTGCCATTTAGATTCTTGACATAATTATAGAATGCCTTCTGGTTGTGTTTGGAATCTTTGGCAATTTTATTTTCTTAACTAGCTTTGGAGGATTTTATGAGGGATCTCAGCTTCTTACTGAGGCTGGTAAGGGAGTTTTTTGCATCCTGGGATTTTCCTCTTTTCTGCAACAGTTTCTTCCTTTTGTTGTAAAGATTGTTTATGGCAGGGGACCCCAAGATTGGCTTCCTTTTTTTGGAGGAGAGCATCTTGGTTCTATTTGGGATGTCATTATTCATGCACGAGTGGATGTGCTCGTAGAGTGCCTTAGTGTAGGACTCAGCAGTCGAACTTTCAGTTCCTGTCTGCATGGGTGTCATGAGGTTTCTAACTTCTGACTTGAGTAGCAAGAAGTTGGCTTTGGAGAAGTTTTTTATGGAGGTTTCCTTACTGGGGGGGGGGGGTGAGGGTGGGATGTGGATGTTAAGGGTGATAAGCTTATGGTCTGCCCTGACCAACAAGGGGGTGACCATAGGTGTGGAGCATCGATTTCCCATGTTGGTAATGACCAGGTCTAGGATATTGAAGCCCCTGGTGGGACTATGGATTTGTTGATCCAGGGCACTGGAATTTATGAATTCCAAGAACCGTTGGGCAAAGGTGTTGGTACACGAGTAGTTTGCCCAGTTAATGGCAGGATAGTTGAAATCGCCCAGTATTAGGGTGTTTGGTTGTATATTAATATTTTCCAGCATGTTTAGAAAGGTGTAGTGAGAATCTCGGGGGATGGTGGGGGACCCGCAGCAAGCTACAATTTGGATTGCAGTCTTACCTAGTGTTAGTTGCACCTGGAGAATTTCAGACGCATTGTGTTGGGCAACTAACCTGGTGGTGTGACAGCACTTCCCATTCAAATCTTAAAGACACTGTCAACAAACTAGCAAATACCTCTGCTACCAATTTCCTACTCAAAATATTAACCACATTTCAAACACCGCTAAGTCACTTGCCCATATCATTGCAATGTATCATATATATTCAAATCACTCCCCAAGACCAAAAACACTTCTTCAGAGTGGCCTCTCACTATACTAGGTTCATATGTCAGGAGGTGTGGAAGACACTTATCAATACATGCTCTGTACATTTTTATTTTATTTTTATTTTATTTACATTGGTTAACCAGGTAGTGTCCGACTGGGTTGAAAAAAAACCTTTACAGCGGAGACCTGGGGAGAAAAGCTCCATAACAAAAAGAATATTATTAAGGTACAAGCAGTAAACTTAGTTTAAGAAGTACATTGCTAACAATATGTAAATGAGCTTAACAAAAACATTACAGCAAAATATAACAGAATACAATATAAACATGCATGTTACAGGCATACAGGAATACTATTTTTTTACAACATATGAGGTATATAAGTCAAGCGGCCTTACAAGGTGAGTCACTTCTGAAAGACCAAAATTGGTCATGTAGTTTTACAAGTTAGGTAATCTGAAGTAACAACGATTAACAAAGATAAGACAGTTAGTGGGATAGCCCTATGTGGGATGAGCACTATTTGGGTTAACGTGTGAGATGAGTGGGAAAAAATAGGATGAATATTAGTTGGGAGCAATACAAGGGCATAGCCACTTATTATTTAAATAGTCCTTCAGGGTAGTTTTAAATGTGGACAGGTT
>NC_056725.1:543183491-543188491 GCF_019279795.1 Protopterus annectens | reverse complement strand
GGTGTGTAGAACAGAAGTTGTTGTTGAAAGAAGGGATAACTACTAAGATACATAAAATATTGCATGATAACGATAAGACAGTTAAAAAAAAAAATAGAGAGACGTGAAAGACAATTCAAAGTAACAATGTGAGGATCACTGTATGACTCCAAGTATGCAAAATCTAGAAGGTTTAGGATGTTGGCTTGGAAGCATTTGCATAGGTATTTTTATATCCTAACTACATGAGATTATTTTGCTAGGGTAAACAGCAATTACTGGAAGTGTCATGGGAAAAGGAAAGAGACAATTAGGAAAATGTTTTTTGGTCATGTAACAAGATGGAATAGTTAAAAAAAAAACTCACTACAGACTACTCAGTCAAAAATATTGAGGGAGCAACTGGCTTTAAGTAAGGAAATTATTCTTTTGAGCTGGGACACTGGATTTGAACTGACAAGACAGTAAGGCCTTTTTAAGTTTAATGCCACTGGCTTCCAAAAAAACAATTACTAGAAAACATCAATCAAAATCTAAACCAATTGCAACAGAAGTACTGAATATTGTAAGAGAGATAAAGGAATTGGAGAAAGGAACATTAGAAAACTCAAGTAGTAAATTACACAGAAATAAATGGAGTTTAACGGAACAATACATGCAGAACAGTGTTCAGGAGGGAAGAGTGAGGTTTACAGTATGGCAAAATTGAGCTATTTATGTAATACTGGAGTGAATAACAAGAAAACTTACATACAATGTAAAATGCAAGTAACTGAAAAATGTTAATATGGTTTGTTTTCTTTTCTATTAATGTATATTGCCTAAATCTTAAGCAACAATTAAAAAAGTTAAAGGCAACCAAAGGTTCAAAAGATGACCCTAAAATCAGGAATAATTGAAATGGTAGGTTAAAAGCAGACACAGGAAAATTATGAATGTATGCTATATTATTACACTATACTATGCAGACAATATGTAGGAGTTGAGAATACCACACGACAAACACATCTGAGAGTTACAACTAGAAAGATTAATATTAATATAAAAATAAAGAACACAAATTAAAGAAGCAATCAAAAAGTGGTATAGAGGTAACACCTCTGGAAATCATGGAATTGAAACACAAGTGTGAAAAAGGAGATGATAAAAGTCTGGCTAGCACATTTCAACAATATTTTTCTAGAAGAGGATATGCCCTTGACTTGGAAAAGAAACACTAGTGGTAGTTATACAAAGGAGGGAAACAGCCTCTTGACCCAGGATCGTGCAGACCAACAAGTGTTTACAATGATTCTGGCAAAAAGAATGGCAAAGATAATGATAATGTACCTAGATCAATGTGGGTTTACAGAAGGCAGGTATCATTTGACAGCATTAACAGAACCCTTGTGATATTAATAAAAAACTAACGTTAACAGCTTTGGAAGACGAAAAAGCAGTTTACAGAGATAGCTGGGAATTTATAAAGGGCTCTTCTGAGGTATTGATAAGGATGACATTAATACGCAATATCTACAGAATATCTCAAGGTAAAGATGAAGTGTAGTGGAGATGTCTAAATCATTTAGAGTTACAGGAGGAACTAGGTAGGGGTGTACACTTTCACCATTACTCACTGCTTTGTATTTAGAGCCATTAGCCAGACACAACATAATCAAATATAACTGGATATAAGTGGAGAAATACTAATGAGAAAATAGCACTTTTTTCATACTAGACAGTAGTAATTACATCTGATAACGAAATATTTTGTTAGTACAGCAGGATAGAAAGTAAATGAGTTAAAAACAAATACAGCAATAATGAATTATGCCTCTATATCCATGAATAGAACTTCCTCTTTGTGAGGTCATGACAGGATGAGGTACTTGGGAATTTGGTTGAAATATTATGTTCAGCAAGCAGCTAAACAAATGTGGGAAGAAATTACTCAAAAGAATTTAAGTAGGAAATCACTATGGAAATTGCTTATGGACACTGGCAATAAGATACAAGCAGCTAAAATGTTTTTGCTCCCATTGTCTCTTTATGCAAGTCAGTCTTATATCTGTTAACCGAGACACCAAATATGTAAGAGTATGAAAAAGTTCATTAAGGACTTTTTCTGGGTTAACAAACGCTAGTGTGTGCAATAGTAAAATATAATACTGACAAAGGAACATGGGGGGGGGTCCAGATTTGGAGGCATACTATAATGCCACACAGCTTAGAGTAATATATTTGACTCAAGATACAGAAAATATGCATGAACGAAAGAATAATGAAAGGCACATTGCACATCAACACATCAAGGCAACAACAGGATCACACTTGGGCATTTGGACAAATTTAGGAAACAAACAAACAAGGATATAGGGAATCACCAAACTCTGGATCCTACACAGTTTGGTTTTGTGAAGGGTAGATCATGCCTGCTCAACCTGGTCGACTTCTTTGAGTCAGTCACCAGAGATGTGGATGAAGGTAAGGTGGTTCATACAGCCTACCTTTATCTGGCAAAGGCCTTTGATACCATTCCTCACTAAGGAACCATAGAAAAGCTCACTAAGCTGGGCATCAACCCCTATATCACTAGGTGGGTTGCAAACTGGCTCACAGACAGAACCCACAGTGTGAAAGTAGCTAACTCCAAGTCAGACTGCCGACCAGTCATGAGTGGAGTCCCACAGGGTTCGGTCCTGGGTCCTCTCCTGTTTGGTATCTACTTCTCTGAAGTCCAGGCAAACACAAAGGGACTCTGGCTGACAAAGTCTGCAGACAACTGCAAATTGGGAGCTATTATTAACTCCCCAAGTGATGTTGATAGCCTACAGAAAAGGAAGCGTAACGTCAAAAAGGGAACTCCTGCACGTTGAGCAAATGCACGGCTCAAACCAAGACAATTCAAGCAAAAACCAACAGAGCCAGCATACAGTGACCTGAAAATACTTTACTGGTATAAAACCATAAAAAACAACAAAAGAAACAGACCGGTTTCGGCCAGATCAAATCATAGCCTTCATCAGTGTGAAAAACAAAACATCAATTGTTGCAGCTTAAATAAGCCCATCTACAATCCCATTGGTTGTGTCAAAAATATTCATTCAGACCAGGTGGAAATAATCCACCCAGTTTTACAATCCATTTTTTCTCTTTGGTATTTAAAATAGAGTGCCACCCTGTCTTGTTGGATCGGTTACCTTGTATAATGTCAATAATCATAAAAGTAAACTTGGCAGATTTGTGAATCAACTGATGTTTGTAGAGTGCGTTATTAGCCCTTTTGTTTTTAATATTGCTAATGTGCTCAGAAATTCTAATTCTAAATGGTCTAGAGGTTTGACCAACGTAGAATGAACCAGACTGACATGTGGCCAGATAGACCACCCAGTCACTGCTACAGTTGGCAAAAAAATTAAGATCATAAACCAACAAACAATTTCTGCTGGAAAACTGTTTGGATTTGTTCACCTTATCACAGTTGGTACAGTGACCACATGGGAAACAGCCTATCAATGGGTCACCTGTCAATGTTGTCTGCAAAAATTGTGAATGTCCATCCATAGTACCATGTTTATAGTGGTTAAAAAAAGAACCAAGGTTTTTCCCTTTCCGAAATGAAAACAAACATCTATCAGGTATTATGTTTGCTACTTCATGGTCACATTGAAAAATATTCCAGTGCCTATGTACACTCTATATTAATTGATCAGAATTTCTGGCATAAGTTGTAGTGAACCTAAGGGGTACAGAATTTGTTTTGGTATGTTCCTTGTAGTCCAATAAATTTTGCCTATCTAAGGAATTGACCAGATTACTGGCACTTGTAACATAACCCATGCCATAACCCCTGGATCTAAATCTGTCAGTAAGATCCTTCCGCTGTGTTTGAAATGAAGAATCATGAGAACAAATACGTTTTATCCGAATAAACTGTGATTTAGGGATATTGCGTACAACATGTGGTGGATGGAAACTCGAGGCATGAAGAATGGTATTATACTCAGGATGTTTCCTAAATACTTCTGTACCTAATGTACGGCCGGGTAATCTAGTGATGGAAACATCTAAAAAAGTTATAATGTTCCTATCATAATGAACAGTAAATTGTAGACCTCAGATGTTATTGTTGAGATAAGATATAAATTCATGTAAGCCATGTAAATCACCTTTCCATACCATCCAACAATCGTCCAAGTAACGTCTCCAAATGTCAATATATTCCAGAAAAGAATTGTTTTGGCAATCATAAATGATTTGTTGTTCCACAAAGGCCATAAATAAGTCCGCATAAATGGGTGCAAACGAAGCTCCCTTCACTTGCCAATAGCAATTATTCTGATAAAAGAAGACGTTACTTGTGAGGACAAATTTGGCTAATTCAACCAGAAAACAATTGAAGGTATGTTGGTATAAACCCGCCTTATCCAACCAATAGGACAATACGATGTTTGTTTTCATTTCGGAAAGGGAAAAACCTTGTTTTTTTTTTTTAACCACTATAAACATGGTACTATGGATGGACATTCACAATTTTTGCAGACAACATTGACAGGTGACACATTGATAGGCTGTTTCCCATGTGGTCACTGTACCAACTGTGATAAGGTGAACAAATCCAAACAGTTTTCCAGCAGAAATTGTTCGTTGGTTTATGATCTTAATTTTTTTGCCAACTGTAGCAGTGACTGGGTGGTCTATCTGGCCACATGTCAGTGTGGTTCATTCTACGTTGGTCAAACCTCTAGACCATTTAGAATTAGAATTTCTAAGCACATTAGCAATATTAAAAACAAAAGGGCTAATAACGCACTCTACAAACATAAGTTGATTCACAAATCTGCCAAGTTTACTTTTATGATTATTGACATTATACAAGGTAACCGATCCAACAAGACAGGGTGGCACTCTATTTTAAATACCAAAGAGAAAAAATGGATTGTAAAACTGGGTGGATTATTTCCACCTGGTCTGAATGAATATTTTTGACACAACCAATGGGATTGTAGATGAGCTTAAATAAGCCCATCTACAATCCCATT